>NC_068280.1:31087977-31158744 GCF_025860055.1 Xyrauchen texanus | reverse complement strand
CAGTTACGCATTGCTAATTACTCCGTAGCTCTCTAGGGGTGAATGTTGGCCATTCTTGGTTTGAGGGTTCCTGTTGACCTGTAGTATCAATGTACCAAATTAGAACATTTTTGACCATAAAATGGGAATTTCAAGTGGCCTCTAGTGCTCCCTAGGGGCTTAATGTTGGCCATTCTTTGTTTGTGGGTTCCTGTTGGCCAGTAGTATCAATGTACCATATTAGAAAATTTTTGACCAGAAAACTAAATTTTGGGAGTGGCCTGTAGCTCTCTAATGGCTTAATGTGGGCCATACTTGGTTTGTGGGTTCCTGTTGGCCTGTAGTATCAATGTACCAAATTATAACTTTTTTGACCAGAAAATGGGAATTTCGGCTTGGCTCTAGCTCACCTAGTGGTGAATGTCGGTCATTCTTGGTTTGTGGATTCCTTTGGCCTGTACTATTAATGTACCAAATTAGAACATTTTTGACCAGAAAATGGGAATTTCGGCATGGCCTGTAGTGCTCCCTAGGGGCTTAATGTTGGCCATTCTTGGTTTGAGGGTTCCTGTTGACCTGCAGTATCAATGTACCAAATTAGAACGCTTTTGACCAGAAAACTAAATTTTGAGTAGCCTGTAGCTCTCTAAGGGCTTAATGTGGGCCACACTTGGTATGTGGGTTCCTGTTGGCCTGTAGTATCAAAGTACCAAATTAGAAAATTTTTGACCAGAAAATGGGAATTTTGGCTTGTCCTGTAGTGCCCCTAGTGGCTTAATGTCGGTCATTCTTGGTTTGTGGATTCCTGTTGGCCTGTACTATTCTTGTACCGAATTAGAACATTTTTGACCAGAAAATGGGAATTTTGGCTTGTCCTGTAGTGCCCCTAGTGGCTGTATGTCGGTCATTCTTGGTTTGTGGATTCCTGTTGGCCTGTACTATTAATTTACCAAATTAGAACATTTTTGACCAGAAAATGGGAATTTTGGCATGGCCATTCTTTGCACAGTACTTCAGAGTGATGTCATCTTTAAGCATGTTAGGTTTGAAAACCATCAGTCAAAATTACATTTGATTTATTGACACGTATATATTGTTAAAATTTGGACATTTACATAAACACGTCCTTTCAGCCATTTTGTATCGTGATTCATTTTTCCTAAGTAACGCTTTCAAGGATGTCCATTCTACACATGTGTACCAAATTTCAAGTCAATTGAGCTACGGTTCAGGAGAAGAAGAGTTTTGTAGGTTTTCGCAAATTTTCAACGTACGGGAAAATCCATCATGGCGGAAGTTATGGGTTCTTGAGGCTTTTTTGTTCCCCATGAGGAATGAGGCATGTACACCAAATTTCAGAAGATTTGGACAAATGGCGGAAATTGTATCACTTTGAATTTTGTTTTTTGGGCGTGGCCTGTAGCGCCACCTATGGGCTGAATGTGGGCCATTCTTGGTTTGGGGGTACCGCTGGCATGGAGTATCAATGTGCCAATTTAGAAAATTTTTGACCAGTGACTTTTTGAGCTATTGGGGCTCAAGGAGAAGAATAATAATAATAATAATAATATAAATATAGCTGCAAGCAGCAATGCGGATTCCTCCTCAAAATGGCAAATCATTTAAAATTGATCAGTAGATGGTTGGGGATAAACCCTCCCAATTAAGGAATTCAAAAACATGTCTTCGCCTGATTCCTAAACAAAACATTTTCAATGTACAGGAAAATCCATACCGACCTTATGGATCCTTGAGGCTTTTTTGTTCCCAATGAGAAATGCGCATGTACACCAAGTTTCAGAAGAATTGGACAAATGGGGTGGATATTATATCATTTTGAAAAAAAATTTGGGGCGTGGCCTGTAGCACCACCTATGGGCAAATGTTGGTCATTCTTGGTTTGTGGGTTCCTGTTGGCCTGTAGTATAAATGTACAAAATTAGAAAATATTTGACCAGAAAATGGGAATTTTGGAGTGGCTCTGTAGCTCCTCTAGGGGCTTAATGTGGGCCTTTCTTGGTTTGTGGGTTCCTGTCGGCCTGTAGAATCAATACACCAAATTAGAAAATGTTTGACCAGAAAATGGGATTTTTGGAATTACCTGTAGCTTCTAATGGCTTAATGTTGGCCATTCGTGGTTTGTGGGTTCCTGTTGGCATGTAGTATCAGTGTACCAAATTAGAACATTTTTGACCAGAAAATGGGAATTTTGGCATGGCCTGTAGCTCCCTAGGGGTGAATGTTGTCCATTCTTGGTTTGTGGGTTCCTGTCTGCCTGTAGTATCAATGTACCAAATTAAAAAAAATTTGACCAGAAAACGGAATTTTGGCGTGGCCTTTAGCTTCCCTAGTGGCTTAATGTCGGCCATTCTTGGTTTGTGGGTTCCTGTTGGCCTGTAGTACCATTGTACCAAATTAGAACATTTTAGACCAGAAAATGGGAATTTCGACATGGCCTGTAGCTCCCTAGGGGCTTAATGTCGGCCATTCTTTATGCAGTACTTCAGAGTGATGTCATCTTGAAGCATGTTAGGTTTGAAAACCATCAGTCAAAATTACATTTGATTTATTGACAGGTATATATTGTTAAAATTTGGACATTTACATAAACACGCTCTTTCAGACATTTTGTATCACATTCATTTTTCCTAAGTAATGTTTTCAAGGATGTCCATTCTACAAATGTGTACCAAATTTCAAGTCAATTGGAGCTACGGTTCAGGAGAAGAAGAGTATTTTTAGGTTTTCGCAAATTTTCAACGTACGGGAAAATCCATCATGGTGAAAGTTATGGGTCCTTAAGGCTTTTTTGTTCCCCATGAGGAATGAGGCATGTACACCAAGTTTCAGAAGATTTAGACAAATGGCATGGAAATTGTATCACTTTGAATGAAAAATCACTTTGAAAATCTCTACTTTCACTTTCACTTCTCTCTTAAGATTTTTTTTCTGTTTTTTTTGTGTGATTTACATAAGCATATCACAAGCAATTTTATTTGAAAGACTATCTAGGCACATAATAACACTGTATAGCTGTGACTGTTTATAACTATTTCAAAATGTAGCCTACAAGCTCACACTTTAAATGGTCAGTGCTTTGATTTTTAAATCATTAAAATAGCAACAGATCCAGTGAAAAAATGGAGTGATTGTGTTTACATGCCATTCAAAAACGTGGCATTTTACAAGGTAAGAGAGAAATAAAAAACTTAAAATAATACCATTTGTACTTCTCAATTACTTGGGAATGTCTATGTTCAGGACCTAAGGCTAAATTGTTACTGTCTCTTTAAGAGGCTTTTATCGCATGATACGATACTTAAGGCACAGTTCAGTTTAATCTTTTGAGAACTGAGAAGTATCATTATTTTCGTTTTGTGCCATGCTTGTTGCATTTGTATTCATTGTGAGATGATAAAATACAGACTGCATGGAATGGTTGATTTTGTTCACTTGAATTTTGTGACGGTTTCAGAAAAATAATCACTAAGACAGAGACTGAGCACCCTGTTTATTTATTTTACAAAAGCACAAGGTTTTGTTGTTATTGTAAGTGTACACAAATAAAAGTACACATTTCATAGTTCGTAATGATGTCTTGCATGTTTCTGTATGGGCAAAAATGACGCAGTATTTTGTTTAAGTTGTTTCCGCTGTTTCGAGAGAAAAATATAGCAGGACGCCATCTGAATAATGCCAGAATAAAATATAATTATTCCAGATTTCTTTCTCAACTGTTTGTTCACTTGAGACATAACAGACTCCTCAATATATCATGTATTTTGACACTCTGTTGTATGAAATTGTCCGCTCAGACGCTAAGCAGCAGCTTAAAGACATCGGAGTGCGTGAGTTAGACGCCGACGCTGCTCGCTGTGTCACACAAACAGCTCGCAAACATGTATTTGAGTTGTTTTGACATTTGTTGAGTTGAATAGTGTAAAATCGCTTGAATGTTCAAACAGGCAAACATTGTATACAACCCGACAAACCTTCATGATGATGCGAGCAAAATGATCTCGCCATGGTTTATGCGTGTTGTCAGAGACAATTAAACAACATCATTCTCGAAGTTTTGATAATGCTAGGATTGATCAGCCCATCCCTACTTTCTTTAGACATATGTTTCATGTTTGTGTAAGTTTTTGTGACGGTTTCAGAAAGATATTCGCTTAGACAAAGAGCACACGGTTTATTTTCTTTATTTTACAACAAATAAAAGTACAACTTTCATAGTTTGTGACGATGTATTAAATGTATCTGTATGTGCAAAAATAACGCAGTATTTTGTTTAAGCTGTTAACGCTGTTTCGAGAGAAAAATCTTAACAGGACACCACAGCGCATCCGTGTTGTTCACAATAATTCATAATTAAATATATTGATACCCAATTTCTTTATCAACTGTTTGTTCACTTGATACATAACAGACACCCCAATATATCATGTATTTTGGTGTATGAAATTGTCCGCTCAAACGCATGAAGCTGTGAAAGCTTAACTCTCATCGGCGCAGCGAAGCGCTAGTCGCGACGCTGCTCGCCGCTGTGTCACACAAACTGCTCGAAAACATTTATTTGAGTTGTTTTGCCTTTGTTGAGTTGAATAGTGTAAAATCGCTTGAATGTTCAAGCAGGCAACCATTGTACACAACCAACAAACCTTCGTGGAAGATGCGAAGCAAAATGATCTCGCCGAGGATTGGCGTGTTGTCAGAGACAATTAAACAACATCATACTCGGAAGTTTTGATACGCTAACGCTGTCTCGAGTAGAGAAAAATCTAACAGGACATCACAGCGCATCACTAGACCCCTTCAATAATTCATAATTCAATATATTGATACCCCATTTCTTTATCAACTGTTTGTTCACTTGAGATATAGCAGACACCCCAATATATCATGTATTTTGGTGTATGAAATTGTCCGCTGAAACGCAAGAAGGGAAAGCTTAACTCTCATCGGCGCAGTGAACGCTAGACGCCGACGCTGCTCGCCGCTGTGTCACACAAACTGCTCGAAAACATTTATTTGAGTTGTTTTGCCTTTGTTGAGTTGAATAGTGTAAAATCGCTTGAATGTTCAAACTGGAAAGCATTAAGACACACAATTGATTTGACATACCTCCATGCAGACGCAAAATGTCTTCTGTAGTCTAAGTCTGAGCTCCACCCACTAGGAGACCTAAATGCTTCATTAGAGAGATTGCTACAGAAGAGCTGCATGTGGTAGACAGAGTTACTCCAGTAGAGGGAGCCTCTTTGCTCAGCCAATGTAAGTGAATGGGATTTTACATGTGGACCATATTTGTCCAGTAGAGGGAGCACTTTTGCTCAGCCATTGTAAATCAATGGGATTTTAAAAATTTTTGATCATCTTTTGTGTGTACATTTACATAAACACGCCCATTTCAGCCATTTTGTATTGTATTCATTTTTGCTAAGTAACGCTTGGAAAGACATACATACTACACACGCGTGCCAAATTCCAAGTCAATTGGAGCTGAGGTTCAGGAGAAGAAGAGTTTTGTAGGTTTTCCAAAATTTTCACTGTACAGGAAAATCCATAATGGCAGAAGTATGGGTCCTTGAGGCTTTTTTGTTCCCCATGAGAAATGAGGCATGTTTACAAAGTTTCAGAAGATTTGGACAAATGGGGTGGAAATTATATCACTTTGAATTTTTGTTTTTGGGCGTGGCCTGTAGCGCCACCTATGGGCTGAATGTTGACCATTCTTGGTTTGGGGGTACCCGCTGGCATGGAGTATCAATGTGCCAATTTAGAAAATTTTTGACCAGTGACTTTTTGAGCTATTGGGGCTCAAGGAGAAGAATAATAATAATAATAATAATAAATATAGCTGCAAAGCAGCAATGCGGATTCCTCCTCAAAATGGCAAATCATTTAAAATTGATCAGTAGAGGGTTGGGGTTAAACCCTCCCAATGGATGAATCCAAAAACATGTATTTCTGTCTGAATCCTAAACTAAACATTTTCAGTGTACAGGAAAATCCATACAGACCTTATGGATCCTTGAGGCTTTTTTGTTCCCAATGAGAAATGAGGCATGTACACCAAGATTCAGAAGAATTGGACAAATGGCGTGGAAATGGTATCACTTTGAAAATATTTTTTGGGGCGTGGCCTGTAGCACCACCTATGGGCAAATGTGGGTCATTCTTGGTTTGTGGGTTCCTGTTGGCCTGTAGTATCAATGTACATAATTAGAAAATATTTGACCAGAAAATGGGAATTTTGGAGTGGCCTGTAGCTCCTCTAGGGGCTGAATGTTGGCCATTCTTGGTTTGTAGGGTTCCTGTTGGCCTGTAGAATCAATGTACCAAATTAGAAAATTTTTGACCAGAAAATGGGACTTTCGGGAATTACCTGTAGCTCCTAATGGCTTAATGTTGGCCATTCTTGGTTTGTGGGTTCCTGTTGGCCTGTAGTATCAATGTACCAAATTAGAACATTTTTGACCAGAAAATGGGAATTTCGCATGGCCTGTAGTGCTCCCTAGTGGCTGAATGTTGGCCATTCTTGGTTTGTGGGTTCCTGTTGGCCTGTAGTATCAATGTACCAAATTAGAACATTTTTGACCAGAAAACGGGAATTTTGGCGTGGCCTTTAGCTGCTCCCTAGTGGCTTAATGTCGGCCATTCTTGGTTTGTGGGTTCCTGTTGGCCTGTAGTATCATTGTACCAAATTAGAACATTTTAGACCAGAAAATGGGAATTTCTTGGCATGGCCTGTAGCTGCTCACCTAGGGGCTTGAATGTTGGCCATTCTTTGCACAGTACTTCAGAGTGATGTCATCTTGAAGCATGTTAGGTTTGAAAACCATCAGTCAAAATTACATTTGATTTATTGACACGTATATATTGTTAAAATTTGGACATTTACATAAACACTCCTTTCAGCCATTTTGTATCGGATTCATTTTTCCTAAGTAACGCTTTCAAGGATGTCCATTCTACACATGTGTACCAAATTTCAAGTCAATTGAGCTACGGTTCAGGAGAAGAAGAGTTTTGTAGGTTTTCGCAAATTTTCAACGTACGGGAAAATCCATCATGGCGAAGTTATGGGTTCTTGAGGCTTTTTTGTTCCCCATGAGGAATGAGGCATGTACACCAAATTTCAGAAGATTTGGACAAATGGCGTGGAAATTGTATCACTTTGAATTTTGTTTTTTGGGCGTGGCCTGTAGCGCCACCTATGGGCGTAATGTGGGCCATTCTTGGTTTGGGGGTACCCGCTGGCATGGAGTATCAATGTGCCAATTTAGAAAATTTTTGACCAGTGACTTTTGAGCTATTGGGGCTCAAGGAGAAGTAATAATAATAATAATAATAATAAATATAGCTGCAAGCAGCAATGCGGATTCCTCCTCAAAATGGCAAATCATTTAAAATTGATCAGTAGATGGTTGGGGATAAACCTCTCAATGGATGAATCCAAAAACATGTATTTCTGTCTGAATCCTAAACTAAACATTTTCAGTGTACAGGAAAATCCATACCAGACCTTATGGATCCTTGAGGCTTTTTTGTTCCCAATGAGAAATGAGGCATGTACACCAAGTTTCAGAAGAATTGGACAAATGGCGTGGAAATGGTATCACTTTGAAAATATTTTTTGGGGCGTGGCCTGTAGCACCACCTATGGTCGAATGTGGGCCATTCTTGGTTTGTGGGTTCCTGTTGGCCTGTAGTATCAATGTACAAAATTAGAAAATATTTGACCAGAAAATGGGAATTTTGGAGTGGCCTGTAGTGCTCCCTAGGGGCTTAATGTGGGCCATTCTTGGTTTGTGGGTTCCTGTTGGCCTGTAGAATCAATGTACCAAATTAGAAAATGTTTGACCAGAAAATGGGACTTTTGGGAATTACCTGTAGCTTCCTAATGGCTTAATGTTGGCCATTCTTGGTTTGTGGGTTCCTGTTGGCCTGTAGTATCATTGTACCAAATTAGAACATTTTAGACCAGAAAATGGGAATTTCGGCATGGCCTGTAGTGCCCCTAGGGGTGAATGTTGGCCATTCTTGGTTTGTGGGTTCCTGTTGGCCTGTAGTATCAATGTACCAAATTAGAACATTTTTGACCAGAAAACGGGAATTTTGGCGTGGCCTTTAGCGCTCCCTAGTGGCTTAATGTCGGCCATTCTTGGTTTGTGGGTTCCTGTTGGCCTGTAGTACCATTGTACCAAATTAGAACATTTTAGACCAGAAAATGGGAATTTCGGCATGGCCTGTAGCTCTCTAGGGCTTAATGTTGGCCATTCTTTATGCAGTACTTCAGAGTGATGTCATCTTGAAGCATGTTAGGTTTGAAAACCATCAGTCAAAATTACATTTGATTTATTGACACGTATATATTGTTAAAATTTGGACATTTACATAAACACGCCTTTCAGCCATTTTGTATCGTGATTCATTTTTCCTAAGTAACGCTTTCAAGGATGTCCATTCTACACATGTGTACCAAATTTCAAGTCAATTGGAGCTACGGTTCAGGAGAAGAAGAGTTTTGTAGGTTTTCGCAAATTTTCAACGCACGGGAAAATCCATCATGGCGGAAGTTATGGGTTCTTGAGGCTTTTTGTTCCCCATGAGGAATGAGGCATGTACACCAAATTTCAGAAGATTTGGACAAATGGCGTGGAAATTGTATCACTTTGAATTTTGTTTTTTGGGCGTGGCCTGTAGCGCCACCTATGGGCGAATGTGGGCCATTCTTGGTTTGGGGGTACCCGCTGGCATGGAGTATCAATGTGCCAATTTAGAAAATTTTTGACCAGTGACTTTTGAGCTATTGGGGCTCAAGGAGAAGAATAATAATAATAATAATAATAATAATAAATATAGCTGCAAGCAGCAATGCGGATTCCTCCTCAAAATGGCAAATCATTTAAAATTGATCAGTAGATGGTTGGGGATAAACCCTCCCAATTAAGGAATTCAAAAAACATGTCTTCGCCTGATTCCTAAACAAAACATTTTCAATGTACAGGAAAATCCATACCGACCTTATGGATCCTTGAGGCTTTTTTGTTCCCAATGAGAAATGCGCATGTACACCAAGTTTCAGAAGAATTGGACAAATGGGGTGGATATTATATCATTTTGAAAAAAAATTTGGGGCGTGGCCTGTAGCGCCACCTATGGGCAAATGTTGGTCATTCTTGGTTTGTGGGTTCCTGTTGGCCTGTAGTATAAATGTACAAAATTAGAAAATATTTGACCAGAAAATGGGAATTTTGAGTGGTCTGTAGCTCCTCTAGGGGCTTAATGTGGGCCTTTCTTGGTTTGTGGGTTCCTGTCGGCCTGTAGAATCAATACACCAAATTAGAAAATGTTTGACCAGAAAATGGGATTTTTGAATTACCTGTAGCTTCTCTAATGGCTTAATGTTGGCCATTCGTGGTTTGTGGGTTCCTGTTGGCATGTAGTATCAGTGTACCAAATTAGAACATTTTTGACCAGAAAATGGGAATTTTGGCATGGCCTGTAGCTCCCTAGGGGTGAATGTTGTCCATTCTTGGTTTGTGGGTTCCTGTCTGCCTGTAGTATCAATGTACCAAATTAAAAAAAATTTGACCAGAAAACGGAATTTTGGCGTGGCCTTTAGCTCTCTAGTGGCTTAATGTCGGCCATTCTTGGTTTGTGGGTTCCTGTTGGCCTGTAGTACCATTGTACCAAATTAGAACATTTTAGACCAGAAAATGGGAATTTCGACATGGCCTGTAGCGCTCCTAGGGGCTTAATGTCGGCCATTCTTTATGCAGTACTTCAGAGTGATGTCATCTTGAAGCATGTTAGGTTTGAAAACCATCAGTCAAAATTACATTTGATTTATTGACAGGTATATATTGTTAAAATTTGGACATTTACATAAACACGCTCTTTCAGACATTTTGTATCACATTCATTTTTCCTAAGTAATGTTTTCAAGGATGTCCATTCTACAAATGTGTACCAAATTTCAAGTCAATTGGAGCTACGGTTCAGGAGAAGAAGAGTATTTTTAGGTTTTCGCAAATTTTCAACGTACGGAAAATCCATCATGGTGAAAGTTATGGGTCCTTAAGGCTTTTTTGTTCCCCATGAGGAATGAGGCATGTACACCAAGTTTCAGAAGATTTAGACAAATGGCGTGGAAATTGTATCACTTTGAATGAAAAATCACTTTGAAAATCTCTACTTTCACTTTCACTTCTCTTAAGATTTTTTTCTGTTTTTTTGTGTGATTTACATAAGCATATCACAAGCAATTTTATTTGAAAGACTATCTAGGCACATAATAACACTGTATAGCTGTGACTGTTTATAACTATTTCAAAATGTAGCCTACAAGCTCACACTTTAAATGGTCAGTGCTTTGATTTTTAAATCATTAAAATAGCAACAGATCCAGTGAAAAAAATGGAGTGATTGTGTTTACATGCCATTCAAAAACGTGGCATTTTACAAGGTAAGAGAGAAATAAAAAAACTTAAAATAATACCATTTGTACTTCTCAATTACTTGGGAATGTCTATGTTCAGGACCTAAGGCTAAATTGTTACTGTCTCTTTAAGAGGCTTTTATCGCATGATACGATACTTAAGGCACAGTTCAGTTTAATCTTTTGAGAACTGAGAAGTATCATTATTTTCGTTTTGTGCCATGCTTGTTGCATTTGTATTCATTGTGAGATGATAAAATACAGACTGCGTGGAATGGTTGATTTTGTTCACTTGAATTTTGTGACGTGTTTCAGAAAAATAATCGCGAAGACAGAGACTGAGCACCCTGTTTATTTATTTTACAAAAGCACAAGGTTTTGTTGTTATTGTAAGTGTACACAAATAAAAGTACACATTTCATAGTTCGTAATGATGTCTTGCATGTTTCTGTATGGGCAAAAATGACGCAGTATTTTGTTTAAGTTGTTTCCGCTGTTTCGAGAGAAAATATAGCAGGACGCCATCTGAATAATGCCAGAATAAAATATAATTATTCCAGATTTCTTTCTCAACTGTTTGTTCACTTGAGACATAACAGACTCCTCAATATATCATGTATTTTGACACTCTGTTGTATGAAATTGTCCGCTCAGACGCTAGCAGCAGCGAAAGACATCGGAGTGCGTGAGTTAGACGCGACGCTGCTCGCTGTGTCACACAAACAGCTCGCAAACATGTATTTGAGTTGTTTTGACATTTGTTGAGTTGAATAGTGTAAAATCGCTTGAATGTTCAAACAGGCAAACATTGTATACAACCGACAAACCTTCATGATGATGCGAAGCAAAAATGATCTCGCCACTGGTTTGCGTGTTGTCAGAGACAATTAAACAACATCATTCTCGGAAGTTTTGATAACGCTAGGATTGATCAGCCCATCCCTACTTTCTTTAGACATATGTTTCATGTTTGTGTAAGTTTTTGTGACGTGTTTCAGAAAGATATTCGCTTAGACAAAGAGCACACGGTTTATTTTCTTTATTTTACAACAAATAAAAGTACAACTTTCATAGTTTGTGACGTATGTATTAAATGTATCTGTATGTGCAAAAATAACGCAGTATTTTGTTTAAGCTGTTAACGCTGTTTCGAGAGAAAAATCTTAACAGGACACCACAGCTGCATCCGTGTTGTTCACAATAATTCATAATTAAATATATTGATACCCAATTTCTTTATCAACTGTTTGTTCACTTGATACATAACAGACACCCCAATATATCATGTATTTTGGTGTATGAAATTGTCCGCTCAAACGCATGAAGCTGTGAAAGCTTAACTCTCATCGGGCGTGCGAAGCGCTAGTCGCGACGCTGCTCGCCGCTGTGTCACACAAACTGCTCGAAAACATTTATTTGAGTTGTTTTGCCTTTGTTGAGTTGAATAGTGTAAAATCGCTTGAATGTTCAAGCAGGCAACCATTGTACACAACCAACAAACCTTCGTGGAAGATGCGAGCAAAAATGATCTCGCCGAGGATTGGCGTGTTGTCAGAGACAATTAAACAACATCATACTCGGAAGTTTTGATACGCTAACGCTGTCTCGATAGAGAAAAATCTAACAGGACATCACAGCGCATCACTAGACCCCTTCAATAATTCATAATTCAATATATTGATACCCGATTTCTTTATCAACTGTTTGTTCACTTGAGATATAGCAGACACCCCAATATATCATGTATTTTGGTGTATGAAATTGTCCGCTGAAACGCTAAGAAGGGAAAGCTTAACTCTCATCGGCGCAGCGAACGCTAGACGCGACGCTGCTCGCCGCTGTGTCACACAAACTGCTCGAAAACATTTATTTGAGTTGTTTTGCCTTTGTTGAGTTGAATAGTGTAAAATCGCTTGAATGTTCAAACTGGAAAGCATTAAGACACACAATTGATTTGACATACCTCCATGCAGACGCAAAATGTCTTCTGTAGTCTAAGTCTGAGCTCCACCCACTAGGAGACCTAAATGCTTCATTAGAGAGATTGCTACAGAAGAGCTGCATGTGGTAGACAGAGTTACTCCAGTAGAGGGAGCCTCTTTGCTCAGCCAATGTAAGTGAATGGGATTTTACATGTGGACCATATTTGTCCAGTAGAGGGAGCACTTTTGCTCAGCCATTGTAAATCAATGGGATTTTAAAAATTTTTGATCATCTTTTGTGTGTACATTTACATAAACACGCCCATTTCAGCCATTTTGTATTGTATTCATTTTTGCTAAGTAACGCTTGGAAAGACATACATACTACACACGTGTGCCAAATTCCAAGTCAATTGGAGCTGAGGTTCAGGAGAAGAAGAGTTTTGTAGGTTTTCCAAAATTTTCACTGTACAGGAAAATCCATAATGGCAGAAGTATGGGTCCTTGAGGCTTTTTTGTTCCCCATGAGAAATGAGGCATGTTTACAAAGTTTCAGAAGATTTGGACAAATGGGGTGGAAATTATATCACTTTGAATTTTTGTTTTTGGGCGTGGCCTGTAGTGCCACCTATGGGCTGAATGTTGACCATTCTTGGTTTGGGGGTACCAGTGGCATGGAGTATCAATGTGCCAATTTAGAAAATTTTTGACCAGTGACTTTTGAGCTATTGGGGCTCAAGGAGAAGAATAATAATAATAATAATAATAATAATAATAATAATAATAATAATAATAATAAAACCGACAAATACAATAGATTCCTCCTTACGGAGGAATCTAATAATAATAACCATCAATTACAATAGATTCCTCCTACGGAGGAATCTAATAATAATAATAATAATAATAAAACCATCAATTACAATAGATTCCTCCTACGGAGGAATCTAATAATAATAATAATAATAATAATAATAATACCGACAAATACAATAGATTCCCTCCTTACGGAGGAATCTAATAATAATAATAATAATAATAATAAAACCATCAATTACAATAGATTCCCTCCTACGGAGGAATCTAATAATCCTAACGAAAACAATAGGGTCCTACGCACTTTGTGCTTGGGCCCTAATAATAATCCTAACGAAAACAATAGGGTCCTACGCACTTTGTGCTTGGGCCCTAAATATAGCTGCAAGCAGCGATGGCGGGCCCAAGCCGGTGGCGCCGCCACCCCCGTGCCTTTAGGGTTGCTGTGCACGATGGGCAATAACATAACCTCGCTTTAAATGTCGAGAAGATGTGTGCTGTAGAGCTCGCATCAGTGTGTGCTCTGCAAAAGTGCGCATCGAGGGCACATATCAACCACAAAGTATGCGTGAGCACCCTTCTGATACCTAAAATGAAAAATTAGACACCCTACGGTCTCATGGAGTTAATGGACACATGAAATAAGTACACAAGACTGAAAATTCATATGAAGTGTGCCATTTGGGACAGGGTATATGACCGTGAACCACAATAGTCACATCTATGAGATAATTCAAATGTAGAATAATTTTTGATATCATAGGATGTCATAGGTCAATATCTTTTGCAGCACTTAAATATGTTAATCCAGAAGGCCAGTATTTATCTGGAGGTCTTTGTACAGGTTTATTAATGTAATTATAATTTACGCTTATGTGTTCCTATGATATGCAATGGAAGTACATTTTTATGTTTAACATGGGTGTATTCACAATACATAGCATACGATATAATATTTTAAGATTATTTATCATTATGTTAAGTACATCATTAAAGTTAAGATAGTAAATGTATTTATATATTTTGTAGTAGCTAATTTAACAAGCAAGTACACTGCGGGAATTATGAATTATACCAATGGAGTCGTATGGATTGCTTTTATGCTACCTTTATGTGCTTTTTGGAGCTTCAAAGTTCATTTGCTATGTGTTCCACATTCAAACCAAAATATCTGACTGTCTGTTGGTCGGAGCTAATGACTGTAAATTAGAAAGTTGTTCGGCTCGAAGAGAACGATATACACGCCGAGTTTTGTAACTGTAGATAGAACTAACTAAGTTATAACACACTTCATATGTCCTTTTTTAGTCATAAATTAATTTCCTCGCCACGGCCAAAATGTTGGAGATATCAAAAATCCATCCGCAATGTAGCATCCTCAATGTCTTGACTTCATGCTGACCGAGTTTGGTGGCGATTGGATTAATTCTCTAGGAGGAATATATATAATTCCAGAGCATGTGTTTCCAAACAACCTATAATAGCCGACTTCCTGTTGGGCTGGCGTAAAACTTAGAGCACGAAAGTTGTTCGGCCCGATGTGATCTACAAGTGTACCGAGTTTCATATTATTACATGCAAGCATGTTTGATATACGGACAAGTGTTTGAATCCCATTCCAGGGGCGCTGTCGAGCCCCCTGCCACGCCCGGTACCATCTTCGGCCCGGCCCTGATGGCCGCGGGTTCTGACCCGTGTGCAAAGTTTCAAGAGTTTTTGAGCACGTTAAGGGCCCCAAAACCTTGAAAAACAAAAATAAAAGCATTTCACTCATCAGCAAAATCAGCCCCCTCCCCCCAGACACAGAGAGAGACGTAGGGTCAGTGGGAGAGGCAGAGAAAATTCTCCAAAAAATCCACATTCAAACCAAAATATCTGACTTTCTGTTGGTCTGAGCTAATGACTGTAAATTAGAAAGTTGTCCGGTTCGATGAGAACAATATAATTACTGAGTTTTGTGACTGTGGGTTAAAGTATAAAACCAACCCCCTCACTTTTGTCAAAAGGTGGCGCTACTGAGCCCCTGCACCACGCCCGTTTCTGAAACTTTGCACATGTCTACTGGCTAATAAATGTGATGTGTCTGTCGAGTTTCATGCAATTTCAAGTATGCTAAGAGTCTAAAAAGCATCAAAAAAGAATATTCGAGTTTGAAGCATTGCCGCTGCAACAGTATCCAAGATATCAATAATCCTTTCACATGTCTACATCTGCCGTGTG
Source organism: Xyrauchen texanus (assembly GCF_025860055.1). Classification (NCBI taxonomy): domain Eukaryota; kingdom Metazoa; phylum Chordata; class Actinopteri; order Cypriniformes; family Catostomidae; genus Xyrauchen; species Xyrauchen texanus. The sequence goes on along the minus strand of NC_068280.1, from coordinate 31,143,360 downwards.
TTTACATTACACACCAAAAGTTTTAAGTAAATCGGGTAAAAATAAGAGTGTGATTTCAAAGCATTTTGAAAGTGACACACTTCCTTCTGCCAGTTGGTGGCGCTATAACTTTGACTCACAATAGTCACATCCATGCGATCGGGCTCTTACAGCGAACAAACTGCTGAAGTTTCATCGAGATCAATTAATGTATGCAGAAGTTATAACACACTTCCTGTTTCTCTTTTCGCGCCATCATTTCGTTTCCATTTCGTTTCCTTTGCAAGCACCACTAATAATAAAAATAATAAGTACGTGAGATTATAATAGTGATGCTTTGCAAGCACCACTAATAATAAGTATGTGAGATTACAATAGTGATGCTTTGCAAGCACCACTAAAAATAAGTATGTGAGATTACAATAGTGATGCTTTGCAAGCACCACTAATAAAAAGAAGAATAATAAGTATGTGAGATTACAATAGTGATGCTTTGCAAGCACCACTAATAAGTATGTGAGATTACAATAGTGATGCTTTGCAAGCACCACTAATAAGTATGTGAGATTACAATAGTGATGCTTTGCAAGCACCACTAATTATAATAATAAGTATGGCGAATAACAATAGTGATGCCTTGCCTTTGGCAAGCACCACTAATAAAAAAAATAATAAGTATGTGAGATTACAATAGTGATGCTTTGCAAGCACCACTAATAAAAAAAATAATAAGTATGTGAGATTACAATAGTGATGTTTTGCAAGCACCACTAATAAAAATAAGTATGTGAGATTACAATAGTGATGCTTTGCAAGCACCACCAATAAAAATAAGTATGTGAGATTACAATAGTGATGCTTTGCAAGCACCACTAATAAAAATAAGTATGTGAGATTACAATAGTGATGCTTTGCAAGCACCACTAATAAGTATGGCGAATAACAATAGTGATGCCTTGCCTTTGGCAAGCACCACTAATAAGTATGGCGAATAACAATAGTGATGCCTTGCCTTTGGCAAGCACCACTAATAATAATAAGTTTAAATAGAATTTCAGTAGGTTGGCTTTCTCAAGCCAACCTAATAATAAGTTTAAGTACAATATCAGTAAGTTGGCTCTCACAAGCCAACTTAATAAGTTTAAGTAGGATTTCAGTAAGTTGGCTCTCACAAGCCAACTTAATAAGTTTAAATAGGATTTCAGTAAGTTGGCTCTCACAAGCCAACTTAATAATTGATGAAGAGCAGTCAGGTTTTTTGAAAGGCCTCTACATTGGAAATAATATTAGACTCATTTTAGATTTAATTGATTATAGACACCTTATCCCTGATGATTCTTTTTTATTATTTATTGATTTCTATAAAGCAGGGGTCACCAACACGGTGCCCGCGGGCACCAGGTCGCCCCCAAAGACCACATGAGTCGCCCGCAGGCCTGTTCTAAAAATAGCACAACTCAGCTGCGTATAAAATTGAATTATATTCTGTTGCTATTCTTTTTTTTAATCACACTTGCATTTATATAGATTTAAAAAATGACAATATCTTAAAAATATGTTTCTTATACATGAAGTTTGGATAAGTTTAGGTGAACTCTGACGTACTCCAGTTCGGTCAGTATTGTGCGTGTGACAATACAGTGCTCGTGGAGAGTAAGCTAGCGGGCGCAGCGAAGATTGGCGCTGAACGTAGTTTCTTACCCCCAAAAACATGGCAGAAAAAAGAAAGAAAACGTATCACTTTCACAACGAATGGGAGTCGGAGTTCTTTTTTACGACTGTGAAAGAAACCTGCGTGTGTCTTATATGCGGAGCGACTGTGGCAACGGCAAAGCGGCACAATGTGGAGAGACACTTTACTACGAATCACAAAAACTACAATGCTAACTACCCACCGGGAAGCACACTACGGACAGAAAAAGCCCTTGAGCTAAAGACAGCTTTGGGTAAACAACAAGCTTTTTTCACAAGGCCGGCGAAAAAGTCACAAAAAGCAACCGAAGCCTCTTTTAGAGCTACGCATTTCCTGATCAAGAAGAAGGCATTTTCAGACGGAGAAGCTTGAGCCATGTGTATCATTCATTTCCAATCCTTTCATGAATGTGGACACAACAAGCTTTGCTGAGCAACTAAGTACAATGTTCAACTTGGATGCTGGACAGGTGGAGATTGAAATCATAACAATGCAAAATGACCTCCACCTCAAAGCCTACCAGGCTGCACCAAACTTTTGGTGCCTTGTTGACACAGAGAAGTACAGTGGTGTGTGTGTGTACAGCAGCTATGAAGGTTGCCAGCCTGTTTGGTTCTACCTATCTATGTGAATCAGCATTTTCTGACATGAACTTCATCAAGAACAAACACAGAACACGCTTCACTGATGCACATGAGTTACTCACAGTTGCAGTGTCAAGTTACACACCAGATTACAATACAATGGTAAACAACAGTCTTCCCACTAACAAAGAAAATGATACCAGATGTCAGTGGCAACATGTCAGTGCCATGGCAAAGTTTAATTAAAATATTGAAGAATTGTTCAATTTAAAATGTGTGTTCATGACATGTAACAGTTATTATTTTATTAAAAATACAGCAGATTTGGTCATTAGTTCAAAATGTGACAAGATTTATTTAAAAATATTTAAGATTTTTCACTACATTACAGACATTACAATGTACATAATTGATAACTTTTTGAAACATGGTGCAACATAGTTCATGATTTGTTTAAAAGGTTTGTCAGTGGCTAGTGAAAATGGGACATTTTTCCTAAGAAATGTAATGTAAGTGATCATCTGAACATTTTACAATTACTGAGATAAATAGAAATAAAGTGCTGAATATTGATATCTGTTTCCCACCTTGTCATTATTGTAAGAAATCATTAACGTGATCAGAGTCTTCACATTATTAATAATGTATAAGGCAAACTAAGCAAATTTGTTATTTCAGAAGAGTGTATCAAACTGGTAGCCCTTCGTATGACTCAGTACCCATGAAGTAGCTCTCAGTATCAAAAAGGTTGGTGACCCCTGCTATAAAGCATTTGACACTGCTGAACATTCATTTATGTTAAAAGTTATTGAATTCTTTGGTTTTGGTAATTTCTTTCAAAAAGCAATTTGTATGCTTTGTAATGGTTCGAATAGTTCAGTCCAGTTATCTCACGGTACCTGTCAGAGATTTGATATGGGCCGTGGGATAAGACAAGGATGTCCTATATCACCTTTTCTCTTCACATTGGTTACTCAGGTCATGGCTGTTCATATCAAGAAAGCAAGTTTTCAAGGAATTTCATTGTTTGGAAAAGAAATTAAACTCAGCCAATTAGCGGATGATACCACAATTTTTGTCAAAAATAGTGACGAATTGAAACAAAGAAGCCGGTTACATTTTGAGCCTATTATTGAGAAAATTAAAAACAGATTCAATATGTGGCTTATGAGAGATCTGTCTCTAAATGGACGTGTTCTACTTTCAAAAGCAGAAGGGATCTCAAAGTCTGTTTATATATCTATGTCAGCAGATGTTCCAAATAATGTTCTCAAGGAATTAGATAAGATTCTTTATGATTTTATATGGAGGAAGAAAGTACACTATTTACGGAAAGATATTATAAATAATAATAGAGACTTTGGGGGCCTTGAAGTTTTACATTTTACAGATCTTAATAATGTGTGTAAGATAAAATGGATAATCGAATTTATTAAAAATAAGGATAGTACATGGAATGTTTTCCCAAATTACATATTTAACTCTTTTGGTGGCATTCATTTTCTTTTAAAATGTAATTTCTCAGTTGAAAAAATCCCTGTTAAACTGGCAAACTTTCATAAGCAGGCACTGCTGGCTTGGCAATTAATCTACAAACACAACTTTTCACCGCATCGGTACTTAATATGGAATAATAAAGATATCTTGTACAAAAAAAAATTAATATTTAATCAGACATGGTACGACAATGGCATTCTTACTGTTAATCAGTTGCTTAATGAACAAGGTTTACTTTTAACATATTCTGAATTTCTCAATAAATTTTTGTTTCCTGTGAGGCCAAAAGAATACGCTATTATTTTAGATGCAATCCCTGGTAGAGTTGTTTCACTATTACAAAATCCTGGATTTTATCCTATAAATGTTGATCGTCAAACTAGTTTTTGTAGTGATACAATATTTATTGGGGATATTAATATATTAATAGATAAATGCAGTAACAAATATATTAGAAATACTTTAAAAACAAACTATTTGCCTTGTTCAATTGGGTTTTGGCCTACTAAATTTGAAAATATTAACTGGAAAAGAGTATGGTCTATAACAAATAAGTTTTTTATTAATAATAAAATTAGAGAGGTATCATATAAAATTGTACACAGAATTTACCCTGTCAAAGAGTTACTTCATGAACGTTTTCATTTGAATATTGAAAATGTATGTGAATTTTGTGGTAATGCCATAGAATCTGTAACTCATCTTTTTTTTTATTGTATATATTCAAAAATGTTTTGGTTGGATGTTTCAAATTTCATTTCTAGGTTGTTTGAAACATGTTTACAAATTAATCTGTATGATGTAGTATTTTGTTTTGTGCAGGAAAATGTTGATTCCAAAAGTACGATGTGCTTTCTTATACAACTTTTTATTTTACTAGGAAAATATCACATTCATGTGAAAAAATGGACTAAAGCTAAGCCAAGCTTTGAACACTTTATAAAAGAGATTAAACCGTATGGAAATACATTAGATCAAATTAAGAACAAAAAAGCAAGAAAGACCTATGAAGCTTTGTGTTACTACAAATTATTGTTATTTTACCCCTGGCATAACCTATTATTATTTTATTTTTATTTTTTTCATTTCCTTATGTTTGTTAACTTCTATTGGTTAAGAAGTGTATATTCATGTAGAAATCTTTGTATATTTTTTTGTTGAAATAAAAAAACAAAAAAAAAAAAAAAACCTCTTGAAATGAACGGTGTTTGCTCTCCTGATCACAACAGAAGTGACGTAATAGTGACGTGTGCAAAACTGTCCCAGTTCTGCTTTTCACAGCTTCGGGCCCTTGCGCACTTACTCCGCTAAGTGCACTTTCAACAAGTGTCCACTTCGAGGAAGACCTTAGGGCGTAGTGTGCATATTGGGACACGGCCTTCCTGTTTTCGGTCGAAGTCCACAGTAGTCGATTGTCGAGTTCACGCGCGCGATCATTGGTAACTAAGCAATTCAAGAGAACGCGCCCCATTTAAGTCAACAGTGTGCACATTTTAAAAAGAGGACAACACGGTGTAGGCAACATAGGGTGACCAGATGTCCCAAAAAATTCGGGACAGTCCCGAAGTCCAAGCAGTTGTCCCGAATCCCGAATCCTGCCCTAATTGTCCCGAAAATTAGAACAAAGTCTCAAGAGCAGACTCTCGAGTAGTTATAGTGTGATAGAATATTAAAAATTGCTAATTGCCATCCTGCAGCCAGCTCCTGTCGGCTGCTCATTGCAACCATAGACAGTAAAAGAACGTAGAGAGCTGCAGTAGGCTACGTAGACTACGTAGGCGGCAAGACGCGAATTTCATTCATTCATTCATTCAATCTTGAAATGGAGCCTCAGGCTGGTGTCCCGGGACCCGATGAACACGTAGCTAAAAAGCAAAAATGTCTCTGCAGGTATCGGGAGGACTGGGTAGGGAAATACCCCTGGATTACTGCAGTTTTACGTGATGCTAACAAAGCGTTTTGTAACGTATGTAGGAAGGAGTTTGGTATTTCGCACGGGGGGGAGTGTGACGTCAGGCTGCATGCTAGCAGCAAACTACATATAACTAACAACACAACTGTACAGACCAACACTTTGGTCTCATCCTTCTTTAGACGGGAGGATGATTCGATGTATAATAAAATAGCTGCTGCTGAGCTGACCTCTGTGTTCCACTGTGTGACCCACCAACAGTCATACAGATCACTTGACTGTGCTATAAAATTAACGCCAAAACTGTACTCCGACTCGGCTATAGCTAAACACATCTGCTGCGGTCGCACAAAAGCAGAAGCACTTGTCACAAACATACTGGCACCGCTCGCGTCTGACTCATCCCAGAGCCTTGAGTCAAAGGACATGTATTTTTCTATTGCAACTGATGCCTCCAATAAAGGCAATGTGAAAACATTCCCCATCTCAGTAAGATTCTGGACCCCCGAGCAAGGTATCCAAAACAGGGTTCTGGATTTCTTTGAACAGGCAGCCGAGAGCGCAGATGCTGTCACAGACACCTTACTGCAGAAGTTAGAAGAACAAAATCTCAGCATTCATAACGTATCGGCCTTCTCAGCTGACAATGCGGCTGTGAATTACGGCAGAAAGCACTCAATTTACCAAAATCTAAAACAACACAACAGCAAGATCCTGCCAGCAAACTGCCCAGCTCACATAATACATAATGCCGTAAAACGTGCCAGCAATGTGCTGAAAACAGATGTAGAGTCTATAGTGATTAAATTATTTAATCATTTTAGCTGTTCTGCCAAGAGAGTCGCAACCCTCAAAGAAATGTTTGAATTTGCTGACATGGACTACCTTACCTTGTTGCGCCACGTCCCGACACGCTGGTTGAGCCTGCTCCCTGCAACTGACAGACTAATCAACACCTGGCCAGCTGTGCAGAGCTACTTCTTGTCGCTGGGAGGCGAAGAGTGCCCCCGTGTCATCTGGGATGCTCTCCGGGGTAACGAGCATGGAGAGGAAGATAAATGCAGCGAGTTGCAGGTCACTCTCTTCTTTTTGCAAAATGTTCTAAAGATTTTGGTGCTGTGCTGAGTCTTGAGAGTGACAATCTCACCTCAGTTGAAGTCTACGCGCTGATGAACGGCCTCCGAACCAAACTCCAGCAGCGCAAAAAAGATGCTTTCTTCGGAGCAAAAGTCGACCGTGTCTTCGCGTCCTCTGTTACATTTAGGGTTGACAGGCTCCGTGAAGAATTTATCAGCTTCTATGATACCGCGGAGCAATACCTGGAGAAATGGTTCAACTTCTCCGAAACTGGGCACCTGTTCAACCTCCAGTGTTTCAACCTTAAGGAAAGGCAAGACATAAGCTACCAGCAATTGACCACAGTTGTATCCGCCCTTCAAATGGATGAGGATCTTGACAAGGATGAGCTCTACAACGAGAATTGTGCTCTGCAGGATGTCTTGCCAAAACTGGCGATACACAGCCACCCTGTAGGTGAGCTTTGGGCACAAGCGCTAAAGAGCAGGTCTGCATTCCTGCAGTATTCTAAGCTGCTGTCCTTCGTCCTGAGCATTCCCGTGAGCAATGGTTACTCAGAGCGGGTGTTTTCCATCATGAAAGGTGCCTGGACTGATGTTAGAAACAGATGTTCAATTAACCTGGTCCGCAGAGAAATGAAAATAAAAATGAATTTACAAATGAGCTGTGGAGAATTCCACAAATTCATAATGGGAAAGCCAAAGCCGAGAGTGTTGGCAGCAGTGAAATCCTCCGCGAAATATGTCAGCGCCGCCGGACCTCCAGCGCAACCCAATCTGAGGAGGTATAGCGTAGTGCATTTTCACCTTTGTTGTTTCTGTTATTCTATACGCACAAAGAAATACAACCTTTCTGTTCCCTTTTTATGTTATAGAGTAGATGAAGAGAGCGCAAGTTGCAGCCGTGAGGCCAGGGAAAGTGCACGTGCAGGCAGCTACGAGGAGGAGTGATTTGATTGGATGTTGCTGTTAAAGCGCAGTCATTGTGTTTGTTTCATAATGAGACTTGAGTTCATGATTTTAATGATTTTTAGGCCTATTTGTAATTTCGGGTTTAGCCTACATGACAGTTCAGTTTTGGAATTAAAATAGTAAATAATTTTGGTGCGGAGTTTTGAAATGCATGCTCAAAAAAGTCACAAGGAGTGATTTGATTGGATGTTGCTGATGTTAAAGCGCAGTGTTTGTTTTATTTGTTTCATGATGACACTTGAGTTCAATGTTTTTTTTTTATTTGTATTTCCGTGTTTACATGACAGACAGTAATTTCATTGAGAATTCCTCAATAAATAATTTTGCCCAGATTTTTTAAATTCATTAACCCCCCAATTTACAAAAAAATGAGCTCAATGTTAAAATTGACCGGAGTTCTCCTTTAATACAACAGAAAATACCACTCTAATCACCCTTTTGCTAATGAAAAAAAATTATAATCTATAAACAAAGTCGTAACAGCTAAAATAATTTTAGCTCAAATTTATTTATTTGCTAAAATAAAACATTTACTTTCACATGTTTCATTAAGTCCTCAGCAGTTGCATGACCCATGAACTGGGATCCCAGGTATCTTGACTGCACCTGCCCTTCCTCCCAAAATCGTACGTGCAGGTCCAGCTGTTTCGTTTTGGTGGTGCGATTAAGACTTTCGTCGAACATCAGCACGAACGGTCCCGTGATTTTGGAAATTAGTTCTCTTTTTATAAAATCCGCTATTCCAAAGCGCGTAATGTAGGACGTTTTATCTTTCCCGCATCTGAAGGATTTAGCTATATCAGAGTCCGGAAACATTGTTTGAAACAATTCCCCGATTTCCTCATTCGCACTGTAGGACTGGTGTCTTGTCACCGTGTGGAGAACCCAGACCACCTCCGCTTTTAGTGTTGGCTCTGATCCAAAAGCAACACGGAGGTCGATTGCGAGAGTTGCGGAGCTACTGTGTGGGCCTAGCCTAGGCAGTGTAGAAGTAGTGCTGGAGCCGCCAGATACTTGCAAGAACTGGCTGATGGCTGTCGTTTGCTGGAGACCCTTCACAGCAGTTAGATGTTTTTCACTTTTTGAATGAGACTCCAGCGCCCGTACACCCAACGTTCCCAATTTAATAGTTTTCTTGCATAAGAAGCAGTAGGCTTCAAATGCCTTATTTGCAACTGGCTTTAACCAAGCACGAAATTCAGATTTTTCAAGCCAAGTATCGCTAAACTTGCACTTCCCCATAGCTGAATAAAATCCGTTTAACGTCTTTCTGTGGTATCCGAGAGACTCGCGCCAAGAACACGAAAGCTCAAAGCTGATTGGCTGTTGCATGTTGGTCTATTTTAAATTTGTAGTCGTAATAGACCGTTTACGCAAAAACCGGAAATACGTCAAGGAAGGGTAAACCCAGTTCCGGTGTAAGCTTTGTTGACGGAGAAATGGCAGCTACCGTTAGAGTGTTTTCGACTAGCCTGACTTGTCTTCCGAAGTTCACCAGCGCCGATGTGGTGAAGAGTGTGGCGATACATTCGTCCACTAAAGGGAACAAACTGGACAAGGGATATAAATTCTTCCACGAAGAGTTTATCCACAATTACCAAGGTAAGAAATCAAGAAATTGCTATAGCTAGCTTTAACCATATCACCGGTTACTCTGTTAACGTTAACTGTAAAGTAAGTAACTTAATGGTAAATCTTAGGTGTTATGAATTTGTAATATAAGGTATAACACATCGCAGTGAATATGTCGTGTGTATGTTTAAGTATGAGATAACATAACAACCAGTAATTTGGTGAAGCTGTACTAGGTAAATGTTACTGACATTGTGTTGTGACTTAACGTTAACGTTACGAAGTAAAGTTGTGTATTTCTATGTGAGATAACACGTAATATTTTCTTGTTGCATGCGGTTATAGTATCAAATATACTCCAGGGACAGGTTGTAGTGAGAGGTAGATGCTTCAGGTCAATGAGGAAGAGCGAGGAGCCTCACAAACTGGAGGTTTGACTATAGACAGAATGCCAGTTGGCAAAAGTTCAAAAAGTTGCCCGTTCTGGCGTGTTCACTCTTCTTGCTGCGGTTGCGGCTGCGGCACTTTCTTCACTTACTACTTCTTTACTGAAAGTTATAGTATCATGTTATTATGAACATTGATGTAACAGCGCAAGTATGACTTCAGTGTAACCTATTTAATTTGTTATTGTGTCTAGATATCACTGGAGGCAGAAAGTGCCAACCTGAAAGCGTTCACCTGCAGTTGTGCGGCTGGTAAAGGATTCTGCAGTCACATAGTTGCCAAATTTAACTGTGGAAAGAATTTCGCGTGATGACTCATTCATAGCGGAAATGAAAGAGAAATCAGATGTATATTATTATGGCACATACATGAATGCATACCTTGAATTCCAGTAATCTTGTCTTTACCAATCAGTTTTGCCTTCTGTCTTACTGTTGATGAACTGTAATGTTTTTTTTTTTTTTTTTTTTTATTGTAAATGTTTGTGTTATTTATTGAATAAGTTGTTATTAATCAGTTGATGTTACACATACATACCAAAAAATTAAAGGATGCATCATTTTGACCAAAATTGTTTTAATCGTTCATCCAATGTTTTAGTGAAATCAGTCACATTTCAACTGAACAATATTAAACAATATTAATATAACAATTATATTTAATTTAAAGTTTAAGAATATGTGGGAACACTAAATTATTTACACATTATACATTATTTACATACAAAACATTAATTCAATCTTCAAAACAAAAAGGTCCTTGATAATTTGCTAAAACACAACAGTTAAGCCAGATCTGATTCACACTGCCAATCAGTGTGAGCGGCACAGGAGAGTCCCAGATGTGAAAGGACTTTACCCTACCGATCACTCTCTCCACTATAATTCTGAGGCAGGCAATGGCTTGGGTTTGTTCCGTTTCCTCTTTGCTGAATTGAGCTGAACGCTTAAAAGGTGGAATGATGAGCTTAGCTCCAACGTCAGCAAGGAGATCTTGAATGAGGAACCCTTTGTCCACCATGATGTCATCTCCTGGCTCCAGCAAAGGAAGGACTCCACTGATCCTGGTGATCTCCTTATCTGAGATGCACCCAGTGTACAGGGGTGAGACGAATGTCACCAACCCATTGGGAGCAACTCCAATCAGGCCTTTCAATGTCATCCTGTTTTTGTAGCTCGAAAACGTTTCTGACTGTAAGGTCAGGGATGAGGCTGTCTCCAGGGCAATTTCTGTGCAATCCAGTATCACTCTGACATTAGGACAGTACCTCTGGAATTTAAGGGGCATAGTGGACTTAACCTTTTCCCTGCTTATCCAGATGGGAAGTGAGCTCAGCATCATAAAAAGATAATTGGCCCAGGTGATTGTAACCCTGCTGACCCTGGCAATGCTCACATTGAACATGTCAGCAATGAGCTACTCCTTCATGCCAACAGCAACCCGCATGGAGTACATCAAGAACTCATCTATTAATGGCATGATGCGTGGTGGGCTGGGATCTTGGCAGCCTTCCTCACCTGCCCTCTTTGCTTTGGTCCAGTACACCAGTCTAAGGGCAAATGGTGCAATCGACTCCCAAAAAATAGTAAAAACCCTCTCGGATGGAAATTTGGTGTAGAAACGAATTTGGTCATCCGATGAACAGTATCGGCTGAAGAGAGTAGGGGGTGGTAGGTCAGTGTTTTGCAACATGGCTTCTAAGTCATGGATGTAATCCAAAGCCTCATCCAGAGCACCTGTAAATATAAAGAAATTAAAAACCAGTCTTAACATATTTATGCTACCTTTCAACACAACACAGAACAGTAATCATGTCAACTCTTAAATGACATCACTGCAAAAAGAATGTCATTCAGAGCCCCCTACAGCTAGACAGCATGAGACTATGTTACAGATGTAGGCTAACGTTCGTTAAATAAAAATATGTGTGTGTGTGTGTGCGCATGTGTGTTTGTAATGTTGAGAGAGAAACTCAACAGCAAATAACAAATCCAATCACTGTGTGCACCAGTGGAGTTTTGCTGGCATCCAATGGGGAAAATCTGTTACTGCGCCCAAACAAAATAATTACAGCTATCAAATTTGGAACACAACTTATTTAGATTTATGGCTTTGATTTTCTAGATGTTTTAGAGTTCAACTTGGTTTTATAAAATATATATTTTATATAAAATAATGTTCATAAACTTAAACCTATAAAACTTTTTTGGGATTTACTTATTCATTTTAAGCAATAATCTGCCAAGGGTCTTCTTTAAAATAAGACCAAACTTAAGTCTGTGCTTAAAAAAAATCTTATGACAGTTTTTTGATACGGACATTTTTGTCCTCTATGTACCTGTGTAACTTTTTTTAATTGATGCACAAGGGTTAAGTTATTCAGTTAGAAATGCATTTATCCATTAACGGTACACATAGTTGACTAGCGTTAACTTACTAAACACATTATGAGCAATCTTACCTGCAGGTGGGTGTGTCACGTAGTCGTGATCCATCCTTACTGCCTTAGCCACCATGGTGCTATCTTCACAGCATAGCTGGATACTAGACTGACGTTTTATGGTTCTGTCATATACTGACTCCCTTCTCAAAGGAGCAGTAAAATTGTTCCAAGGGAATAAGCTCGGAACAACACCACTCTTCAGGCGACGAACGACACAGCCACCAACGTAATCCTCCGGAGCGAAGTGCCGGCTGCAGACATAGGTGCTACCTCTTTTTATCTCAAAACTGTTCCCTTCCTCTCTTCGGATCGCCTGTATCCATTTGGGTTTCAGGTTTGGATCGATAGGAAAAGAATGAAACGAAAGGTAGGGCTGTTTTTGGGTGGAAGACGAACAGCCTGGAACACAACAGAAACTGCGACTCTTCGACTCTGCCATTTTTCGTATCTGCCGCTACGATAACAGGAAGTTCTAATACACTTCATTGACGTATTTCCGTTCGAAAAATGCGGAAGTGCGTAAAAGGTTTATACAGCGAATTATATTTGGACTAGCGAAATAACAAACTACAACACCACGGAATTAAAAAAAAAAAAAAACATTCCAAAGCGCTGCGGGAGCATTTAAATGAGATTTACATGGACGTAGGAAAATTAAGACCTGTTTAAAATTATTTAAGACCTAGAACACAATGCTTCAGCAAATTTAAGACTTTTTAAGGCCTTAAATTGTGATTTTGAAATTTTAGACTTTTTAAGACCCCGCGGAAACCCTGGGTCCTCCTCCTCCTCTTCGACCTCCTCATTTACAGGCGTTTGAAAACTATCAGCAAACTTTGTGACAAAATCAATGACGTTCTCAACTGCTGGTTTACGGGTGTTTAATGATCATGGCATACTTCAGGCAGCGGATGAACTCCTCATGGAATTCAGTCTTATCCTCCAACTACACACACAGAACAGGTTCAAATGTTAGTGAATGTGTACAAATATATCCCATGTACAAACTATATAAACTATATCAATCTCCAGATCAGTGTCTCCTGTCATGTTGATGCTGAGACCAAAACAAATACACTCAATTACTCCATCAGAACCTACTGCTGTACTTACAAAAATATATGTCCTTAAAACCAAACAAACACCCAATCATTTCAGGCAGACACACAAAAGTGATTCGGCTTAAACAAGTATTAAGTATTCTTGATTGAATCTGCAGATCAGCATCAGTATGTTCAAGTTTGGCTGTTAATAGAACTGTTCAACCGTGACATCAATTTGTAGATGACATTTTTTGAAACTTGTGTAAAATAAGGTTAGTGGTAAATATTACTTGACGATACAAGGACGTTTTGTTCTACAACATAATTTACACAGTCATACCTCAGATGTGAATTTTGGAGCTGCCGTGTGTGTGTGTGTGTGTGTGTGTGTTAAGAATGTAATTCAATACGGCAGGGCTTGTCAAGCCAAGTATCAAGTGGAAATTTTGAACAGGCAAGTTAAAGAGAATTTTACTTGCCCGACCGGACAAGTAGCCTGACTAAAATCTCAATAATGAATGTTAGCTCAATAGTGCAGGATTGAGCACAATTTTAATCTCTTTAATGTTTCACTTTCAAAATCCAGGGAAATCCCTCTATCGTGTCTCCCTCTCACCTTAACTCATGGTGCAGTGTTCAGCAGCTTGTGAATACGAGCAGTGGGGAAGCATGTATCTACTGAACTTTAGATTTTACATATATAAACGGGTATAAACCTGTTAATTGGACATGCGAATGGTGTTGTACCACATCTCTATAAGCGATCAATGCGATGGAGATCTAATTTTGTCTAGTCACATCGTGGCGCTCCCTCATAAAACAGCAAGAAAGGCAGAAATTGCAAAAACACTTTGTGTAATAATGCCATCTGTAGAGTGAAGAGAAACGCTTAAAACAGACTTACACCTGTTACTAGTGGACGGCCGATTATGAAAACATTTATTTCAGAACATATAATGCAAAAAGCAATGCTTGGGGTGATTTAAAGTTGGTGTCATAACATAGTTTGTCCACCAGAGCGCACTCAGACTCCATTGTTTACAGAGCTGGGCTGACGGTGGTTCAGCAGACAGTGCAGATTTAAACGGTGTCTTCACGGTAAGTTGCTAAAACGTTTGTGAAATACATACAGGAAAGTTAATAAACAATGACCCCATCATTTTCCCTTTTCAATATAACATGTTAATGTTAGCTGTCGCTGACAACCATGTCACTCATGTTTATCACATTTGTTTGCTATGTTAGCCAGCTATAGTTTATTAGTGCAGTCAGTAACATAGCAGATTGAAAGGTTAACATCAGAGCAACATTTTGCAGCTCAGCAGACAATGGTGCAGTGGTGGATTGTGTCTATTGAGTGTTTATTTCACACTATGTTGTTACCTAGTTGGTGAGATGCAATGCTGGAAAGTAAATAAACAACGTCTCTATTAAATCTCCATGACAACAAGCTTATACCTATAGTATGTAACTACTTTCATACCTTGTCAGCTGAATGGAAGCTAATGTGTAACAGGTATTCACCAAACTGTTTTGTTCAGGATTCGCAGTTTGCGAATACCTCCAAACAACCAAACAATTCCAGTCATTGCGTTTACAAAATGTAATATTTAAAAGTCTGGTTTTCCACCGTTGAAAGTTTGCCCTGTACTTGTATAGCAGACTACACCCCTGCTGCTGTTTATCTATTGACTCGGCAAGTGTAAATGCTTCTTGTTTAACAACCTGCCCCTAATTGGCTGGCAATATTAAAATAGCCATTTGACTGATACTATGTTTATTTAGCTATTTATTTTATTTTTTATTTATTCTTTATTGAAATGGTCACCCATTAACTAATACCATTCAGTACTTGTGTTTATTATACTATTTATTATATTTGAATTTATTCTGTATTTAAATGGTCAGCAAATGACTGATACTGAACATACAGTACTGATGTTTATTTAGCCATTTATTGTATTTTCATTTATTCTTTATTTTCTAAGTGTTCATTTCTAGAATTTGTTAAATTATAAATATAATGTAAAATATTCTTTGATAAAAATATTTGTTTAAAAAAAGCAGCCTTCTGAGTGCCTTTGCATGGTCATATTGGTGCAAAATTGGTGCCCAATTAACATAAAAAAGGTCTGTTTTCATTCCAGCTTAAAAATTAACTATATCGGCCACCATATCGGTAATCTGTGAATTTCCCCCCTCTAAAATCAGTATCGGTTGGCTCTACCCATTACATCTCATCTTTCTAGAGCTCCATCTAATGTATGTATCTGAGGGATTTTCTCTGCTTGATGTGAATCAGTTAGTTTTACTATAACAATATGCATTATAATAATTTTAATAATGTAACAATAAATTATAATTAAAAAAAAGACATTATCTATCTTTAATATGCATATCTGTTTTGAATACACAACAGAACTGATTTAGCAACAAGGTTCTCTCAGGATGTTATCTGTTAACATTTTTAATGCATTTTGTCAATATTAAACAGCCGTTTTTAATGCATCTGGTGAGAACTGACTTGTCCTCTCAAAGAGATGGTTTAACCAAAAATTAAAATGTGGTAACACTTTACAAAAAGGTTCCATTTGTTAACATCTACATCGGTTAACATGAACTAACAATAAACACCACTTTTATATTATTTATTAATCTTAGTTAAGGTTAATTCCAGCATACAGTATATTAATACATTATCATGCATTAACATAAAAAGTTGTATATGTTAACATTAGTTCATACACTTTTTGTTACTAAGATTGATAAATGCTGTAAAATATTGTTTATTGTTAGTTCAATATAGCTAATGCATTATCTAATGTTAACGAACCTTATTGTAAAGTATCACCAACAATTCTGACATCATTACTCACCTTCATGTTGTTCCAATCATGTCTGAATTCCTATCTTCCGTGGAACTCAAAAGGAGATTTTAGGGAGAATGTTAGTTTCAGTCTCAATCCATTATTATTTTATTGGGGGGATGCATTGACAGTGAATAGTTTTTGTGTTCAAATTTTGTGTTCCTCAGAAGAGAGAAATTCATACAGGCTTGAGGGCGAGTAATGATTTGCCGTCTTTCTACACTGTGTTCTTAATAGTTCTTAAGTGTAAATGATGACGATGGAGCCTTTTCTTTTTTCTAACGTCGTTTCTTTTCTTTTAGTCATTTTTTTATTCGGACAAGTGAATGATACATTTACTTTGAAGGGCACATGCCAATGCTTAATGTCGAGCCGAGGTAAGATGATGTGTAATTTATGTTGTAGAACAAAACGTTCATGTATTATCACGTAATGTTTACCACATACCTTGTTTTTCACATAATATGAAAACCCCCATAGGAAAATCCCGAGAGAACCCATGGTGAATTATGGGTTTTTGGACTACAAGCTGAACAGCTCTATAACACACTTCACATGAATGGTCAGTGTTAAAGTACTAGACAAAATAGACACGTTAAATCAACATGACAGAATCGTTACTTAATATTTCCTCGACCCATCGGGCACTTTTAATTATCACAATTAAAAGTTACTCACTGAATGTAAGTTACTCACTGAATGAGCTACCACATACAACACAGCATGTTAACGCATCATAACAATTGTAAGATTGTAGAAAAGTAACAAATAAGTATTAGAAGTTCAATATCACAGTTAAATAAACACAGTTTTTATTATGTAACATGTGAGCAACGCTGTCGCAAAAAAGTAACACGTTTCCTTGTTAGCTTCTTTACGTAATAGTTTAAATCTGACGAATACGTTCGGAGAAAACTACTAAAATCTGTGTCGTACCTGCAAGAAGTCTGATTATGAACATAGCACAAGCACAACGGCGAAAGCGCCACTTTTCAAATTGCGCTCTCGTGAGAGTAACCTCACACAGCCCTACACTGGTCTTCCTTCAGGAGGCGCTGAAGAGCTGAGAAAGAAAAAGTGTGTGTGTGTGTGTGTGTGTGTGTGTGTGTCTGGTTTACGAGGACAATTTTTTAGGTTACAAACTGGTAATTACAAGGGTATTAAGCTATAAATGTGGTTTATGAGGATTCTAGTGTCCCCATAATTTAAATAGCTTAAAAAACATATGAAATGATGCTTTATTGAAAATGTAAAAATGCAGAAAGTTTTTTGTGAGGGGTAGATTTAGGGGTTGTGTTAGGTTTAGGGGATAGAATCTATAGTTTGTACAGTATAAAAAACATTAAGTCTATGGAAAGTCAATAGGAAGACCAACGTGTGTGTGTGTGTGTGTGTGTGTGTGTGTGTGTGTGTGTGTGTGTGTGTGTGTGTGTGTGTTTAATGTTACTATGCTTTGGCAATGTAGCTTCCTTTTACCATACCAATAAAATTCTTAAATCTCTTGAAAGACGCATTCAAATCACAGGATATATTTTGCCTCACTAGAGGTATCTGGTGGTACTAAAACATATAATAGTGTGTGTGTAACTTTATTCATTTTAAAGGCTGGGACCTGACATACAAATTATATATATATATAAAATCATACAACTCTAAAACTACGCCTCTCTCTCCACAGTCCCACTCAGAGTGTCCCCCAAAAACATAAAATATATACACCATTTCCTATTAAATTAATTCCATATTCCCAGCCTTCTACACGTAACCTCTTCAAAGGCTGCCACCCTCCCCATCTCCTTATACCACTCCCGAATTGAGGGCACACCAACCGACTTCCAACCCCTTAAAACAATCTGTCCACCTATCATCGAATTGGTCAGGACCCAATTTTTTATGCATTTATCTCCTACGTCGATGACCGCCCCATCACCCAAAACACAGAGTCTGGGGCAAAATTAAATATGAATGCCAAACACATCACACACAAAACTCTGTACCTTCAACCAAAATTCTTGGATCTCAGCACACCACCAGTGTGGGACGGATCTCCATCCTCCGATTTGTAAAGCCAACAGGTGGCTGTGTCTTTAAGACCAAGCCTGTACAGTCTAGAGGGGGTCCAATAGCATCTATGTAGAATCTTGAATTGCATAAGTCGCACCCTTGCATCTCTAAATATAGACTTGTTGTGTTTTAGAATCCTACCCCACACTCCCTCCTCCAATACCAAATTAAAATCTTTCTCCCATTATCTCGTGATAGAGATTAAAGCTCCATCCCCTAGACTCTGAACTAGACTCTGAACTAGACACTGATGCCTCATGAGTCATGACCATTTCCAAAAGCAGTAATCACCACTCCCAGAGTATCAAATCTACAAGGAGAGACTATAGCAGGTAATTACATTTTGGAATGCGATTCTTTTTACTAACATTAACCTTCCCAATCATAGATAAATGTAATGAAGCCCATCTGCCCACACCACTTTTTATTAAAGGGACAAAATTAACTCTAACTAAATCACACACTTTTGCTGGGAATAAAATGCCAAATACTTGATGCCCTGTTTGGGCCTCTGGAAGGTGCCTGGCTGAAAAGTAATTACTGGGCAGCTGTCAGAGCCAAAGCTTCGGATTTAGACCAATTGACTCTGTATCATTTGAGAATTTAGAGAAGGAATTAATAATCCGGTGGAGGCAAGGCATAGATCTAATGTCGGAGATTAATAATAAAATATCATCTGTGTAATGCAAAAGCTTATGCGCCACCCCTCCTGCCATCACCCCTGGAAAATCATCCTTCTTTCTTATCGTGGCTGCTTATGGCTCCAGGGCAAGACAGAACAATAATGGGGAAAAAGGGCAACCTTGCCGGGTGCCCCTACCCAGAATAAAATAATCTGAAATTAATCAATTTGTTTGTACCGCCGCTACCGGATGTCTATATAGTAACTTAATCCATTCAATAGAAGTATTTCTGAACCCATATATCTCCAAAATCTTAAAAAGATAACCCCATTCTACCAAATCAAACACATTTTTGGCATCAAGTGAGATGGCAGCGACCGGAGTCTGATCATTTGCCACTGACCACATGATATTGATGAAACGCCTAATGTTATCAGAAGAGCTACAACCCTATATAAACCCCACCTGATCTATATGTATAAGAGATGTCATAACTTTACTTAATTGATTGGTCAGATGTTAACATCTAGCTTAATTAAGGAAATTGGACAGTAACTCTTACACTTGCTTGGATCTTTGTCCTTTTTAAGTATCAGACTGATCCGGGCTTGTGTCATGGTCAGCAGAAGCTTTCCGATCTTTAATGATTTTGGATAAACTTCTAACAAAAGTGGAGCCAGCTCTGTAGCATAAAACCTATCAATGGCTGAGGTAAATATTTCACCACCAGCAGATTTCACTGAGGGAATGGTAGAAAAAGACTCTCTCTCTTTTATATATCTTGCCAGAAGCTTCCCTGCATTGTCCCCGACTCAAAGTACGACAACTGAACAACCAAAACTCCACTTTCTATAACAAAATACTATATAAGTATTTCAATTGGGTCAATTCTCTGAGGCCATAAGATGACATTCGGAGCTTCAGCTCTGCCTCGGCAATTTAATATTCCCTTCCAACTCCTCAAGTTCACGTGCTTTGGATTTTTTGGTGAATGAGGCATACTGTATGATATAACCACCTTAAGTGCCTCCCAAGCCACACCCACAGTGGATACTGTGGACCAGTTGGTCTCCATATAAACATTGATTTCAGTCTTTAACATTTGCTGGAAATCAGGATTTTGAAGAAGGGATACATTAAAGCACCAACTATATGATTTCTTTTTCACTTTATGTTGCAACATCTCTAAACTCACCAGGGTGTGATCTGAGAATAAAATGTTTCCAACTGAGCAGTCAACAACAGATGAAATGAATGTACGCATTAACCCCGCACATGAAAGTGCTAACCATCGTCAATCCCTCTAGATTCAGAAGGTCCATGAATGCATACACCAGTCCCTGTGACAACTTTGCCATTGGATTGTTCAATTCCGGTGCTTCTGCACAAATTATGTGAGGCAAAATTATATAACAGAAAATACTTTGTAAAACAGACCCCAGGCAACAGGCAGAATAAACACAAAAAACATGTAGATTAATTCACAGAAATGTCTTGAAGGTGTGTTCCTCCATAAAACAAAGTCCAGCTAATATATAGCCATTCAGTTTCCTCGGACAGACAGACAATTGTTCAGTGAGTCAGCTCTTATGAGTGCAGCAGATGACGTAATCATTCTAATGTCCCTTAAAAATACTCCACACAAACAAACACCAGCCAACAGGAGGCTTAAGCACAAAGAATGATCAGATTCATCCACAGCTGACCCGAAGCAGTATTAGGGCCCTTTCATAGTCAACGCATCGGTACGCGTACGCGTCTGAAACGCTACGCTTCGGCCGCCATTACGCGTCGATGCGTAGCCAAATGTGTCGTCCTAGTTTTTGATACGCGACGCACCGATGCGCGCAATACTACGCGGTGTCGGTGGGGGCGACATTGCAAGTATTGTACATTAATTCAAGTATATTATGTTTACAGAAGAAGATTTGATTACAATGGCGGGCGAAGAGGGAAAATTATGCGAGCTTATACGCATACATCCACATTTATACGACAGTTCGTCGCAATTACACTCCAATAAAATAGCGTTGGAAAATGCCTGGAGGGAGGTTGCAACCGCGATGGGAAAGACCGTAGAGAATGTGAAAACGGACTGGAAAAAGCACCGTGACAAGTTTACTAGGGCGCATAAAAAGTCAGTTGCCAGTCTTCAGTTGCCATTTTGGTCTGAATATGACGTGACCCGACTCTACTAATATCACCAGACTCTACTACCCCCTGTTGCGGGAGCGATGTATTGCATTTCACGCATCGCCCGTGACACGTGCGTCTGCTTGTGGACTATGAAAGGGAGCACGTCGCTTGCGTCACTCGCGTTGCTTGCTCGCGTAGCTCGCGTTGACTATGTAAGGGCCATAATTCATCTAAACAAAAGAGCCAAATTCACTAGGAGGCCTCGTAAAAAAAAAAAAAACACCACGACTTACTCAGTCAGTCAACTTTATTAAAGACGTCCTTTATGTGAGCATGTAGATATTTTGCGGTCATCCATAGTGTCCATTCTCAATCTGGCCAGTAACTTCAGTGTAAAAGCAATGCAATGCAAAAGTTTCTTGGAGTGTCATGCCACAAAACAAACCAGCCGCTAAACCACCGCAGGTCTGCGAGCGGGGACTCTGTGAGCTTGCTCGCTTTCCAGCTTATGGCCTTTTATGTCAAGCAGACTCGGGAAGAACTCGTCCAGGAATTTCACCATATCTCTGCCCTCTTCATGCTCAGGAAATCCAACAATCCGTTTATTGTTCCTTCGGTTCCTATTTTCAAGATCTTCCAGTTTTTCCAAAATGTATTCCAAGTCTGTTTTGGACGCTGGTGGATTAGCGGACAATTCCATCTCCAGATAATCGATACGTTTCTCAACATGCCACACTTGTGACCAACTCAGAGTATTTTGTTTCCACCACCGTAATCACTAGACATATTACAGCATTATTCTCCAAGTCAGCAACAAACTTCGTCAGCATTACCGAGATGTTAGACAGTTGACGTTGAATTTCTTCTCCCGACGTGCTTCCCAAATCAAGTCCCCGGCTCGCAGTGCCACCAGAGGCCTCATCTTAAGCACGTAAGTGGCTCCAGAGTCTGAGGATTTTATTTCTTTGCCATGTTTACCTCAAAGAGCAAATATGTAACTGGGTGTATTGAGTATGCAGAGCTAGCCGCTCACACGTCTTCTTGCATGGCGTCACGTGACCAGGCATTAAGTATTTGGGTATTTTCCCAGCAAATTTGTCTGATTTAGTTATAGTTAATTTTGACCCTTTAATAAAAAGATGAGCAATGTGGACAGGTGGGCTTTATTACATTTATCGATGATTGGAGAGGTTATTGTTATTAAAATGAACTGTATTCCAAAATTCAACTACCTGCTACAGTCACTCCCTATATGACAAAGGTGGGCTAAGCCTACCCAAGATTTTGTTCTATTATTATGCATTCGGTCTGAGGCATTTGGCTCATTGGTCACTTCCACCTTAAAGAGCCCCTCCCTTGTTTTCTTTTTTATTTCGCCATTACAAAGAATTTCTATCAAACAAACCGGAGAAGTTAAGTCACATCCCATTATCTCACATAGGCATGTGATTTGGACAAGAGTGGCCAGAGTATTTAATTCAGATATTTATTTAAATGTTTCCTCAAGCATATGGCTTAACCCAAAATTATTTATCAACAAGTCCCCTTTCTGTTGGTCAGAGTGGATTGTGAGGGGGGTTACTACACTCTGCGACCTGTATGAGAGTGGAGTGTTGAGAGCTTTTGAGAATTTGGGTCATCATTTTGGGATTACCAGATCTCAGTTTTATAGGTATTTACAGCTGTGCCACATGCTCTGTACGGTTTTTGGGAGTAGCATTACTTTATTATTTTATGTGACCTCAGGGGTGTTCTTTGGGGTTGGTGTTTGGGGAGGGATATTAGTGAGGGTGAAAAGTTAAATGTTGATTCTGTGTGTATATGTTGTGCTTTTCTCTGTTGTGTTATTTTCTTTGAATCAGTAAAAAAATGTTATTAGAAAGTTTAACAAAACAGTTCCACAAGTCAATAATCTCCACCATCTTGGAAATTATTACATTTCACAAAGATGTTGTTTACCTCGACTTTACAAATTGGATGTCCAATTTTAAGTGATATTCCAGTCATTGTTTTCAAGTTGTCCGGAACACATCATAATTGAGACAATTGTTGTATTACAAATTTATTAAATGTTTAATTTAGGTTCCAATACATTAGTTTATAAACTGAGAAAGTTTAGTAGATTGAATTTACTATTTGAGGTATAAATGAATGTCATAGACCTGCCTGTCAGGCTTTCCAACAGGAGATTCCTGCCTGTCCTGATCTCACTATTGTAAGTTAAATTAGTCGGATTGCTGAGACTATCACCTTTTGTCTTTAAATGACTCTTGGAGCCCCTGACCCAGTCGTTAAATAGTCCGGCTGATTAGATTAGTTGCGAATCACAGTTATGCTGATGAGATCAGAGCTGGGGAATTTCCTTTAACGAGGTGACTCCTGTACCTCATTTACATGCTTTGTTTCAGAGTGTCTCCACCTCTATGTATAATCAAGTCCCCTCACCCTTGAAAGGTATAAAACCCTATCGTACTGAGTTATAGAGTCAGACTTGGATGACTACAGCGATGCAACAGCGAGTTCTCAATAAAGAGTAATTTCTGCTTAAAAGATATCCCAACGTCTCCTGGTCTCTGCTTCGACGACGAAGAAAAAGTTCACAACACAATGGAGTATCATAGAACCTTTTAAGGCAAGTCAGACTCATCAGGCAGTCATCTTTGTAATGCTCCAGGGCAGGCTGGGTAGCTATTTTCAATGGATAGAAGCGGCATAAAAGTACAGCTCCTGTTTACTTGAATGGGGAAAGACTGAAATCTCTAAAACTGTTGGCCTAGATTACGATCAAATAACACATTTTAAATCAGCAGTAAAATCTGACAACAATGGCATCATAAATTGTGCTTCTTTAGCTCAGATCACACAAAAAAAATACACAATTTTTCAGGCTGGTCCAGCAAATGCACATTCTCGTTCTCAATTGATTGAAAAAGTGAGTGTATCTTTTACTTGTAAGGCTAGACTTCCTTTTCCACTTTCGCCATACTGGGGTCCTACTCTCTTCCATATATTTAATACAAGTGGCCCATCTTGGGCTAAATAGCCTTTGGTAGTATTTGGCTAGTCATGTGATCCTAACATGACGGCCCCCATGAGGGGAATATGGAATAATGGAATCATGTGGAATAATACAGCTTTAATAAGTTACTAATATAACTGGAGTCTTCATCTCATGTGAGTGCTCATTATTTTATACTTGCAGTATAGTTTCAAAATTACTAACGAGAAACACAGCATCTGATGATGCAATCAACGTTCCAAATACAGTCAACAACAATGGAAGGAGCACTTTTTGAGGTGTGTGTGTGTGAGAGAGAGACAGAAACATTCAGCAAAAATTGACATATCTAGCTTGTCTGTGATCTACAAACACAAATAGTGTGGTGTCTAGCATTATCTTCACATTATGATCATATTATCAAAATTACCTAGAGTTCACATAGAATAGGCATCCATGGCATCCTCTTTTACCCAGACATGACTTATGCTGCCTTCATGTGTGGAATTATCGGAATTATCCTACTTCCCACTTCTGAAGTGGTAATTACAAGTATGTCGTGTTCAAGTGCTTTGTTGTCAGAAAGAAGAGAAAAACGGCAGGCTCATTCATACATATTTCTCGAGGAACTTTTATTTTGACACCATAATACATTTTACTCAGTTCACATGCTGATGATAATGGAATTTTGGTCAAATACAATCTATTTTCACAATGTAAAAATGTACAATATGCTTAGAATGGTTGCTGATACAAATGAATGAATATGACCAAAACGGCATGTGCTAACAATTAGCTGTATTTAGAAAGATTAACAAGACCTGTCATGCAACTGTACTCTTCTTTTGGCATGTTTAAAGTTTACAACTCCTCCCATCTCAGATACTCAGGTATCAATATTTTCTCATAGTATCCCAGTCATATTTATGACCTGAGGGTTAGTTCATATGCAATTTCCGAGTGGGAAACTAGTATTTACGATAATTCCGATAGCGCAGGTAGCATAATGCTGCCTTCATGTGCTATCGGAATTATCGTAAATACGAGTTTCACATGAATGAAACCTCAAGTCATAATTATGAATGGGAAACGTCTCAGTTACTGTCAGAACCTCTGTTCCCTGATGGAGGGAACAAGACATTGTGTCAATGTAGTGACACTAGAGGTCGCTCTTGAGAGCCTCAAAACTCCTCAGATCTTTGAGAAAAGGCCAATGAAAATTGGGGAGTGGAATTTACATGCCACTCCCCCTATATATGGGTACAAAAGGAGCTGGAATGCCCACTCTTATTGTGCTGGGGAGCCGAGACACGGTCCCTGCCATTTCAGCGGGTAGTAAAGGGTTGTGGCAAGAGGGACACAACGATGTAGTAACACTAGGGGTCAATATAGAAAAACGGCACAACAGCTTAACCATATTACATGAACTGCCGATGCAGGTGCAAGCAAGCTGCTGCGTGCATAACAGTAGGCGTATCAGTCTGCACGCAACCTCCCCAACGCTCCACAAGACGCCATGTATTTCCCCACACCCCTGGGGGGTTGACGTAACTAGCATGGGAGCAGGCCACGCCAGCCGCAGCTTTTTCTCTCTATGTTTTCCCTCCACAGAGTATTCGATTTGGCTGGGTCCATCTAACGCTATTATAAGCATTGGGGTAGGTGTTATTTTCCTTTCCTATTCTTTTTGGGGTAAAAGACCCCGCGGAGGCCATATCCTACATGAAGGGGTGGAACATGTGGCAATATGACACATGGGCTCACCAGCCGCACATGGAAGAGGTGCGGTGGTAGGTCCTGCCTCAAAGGGGAGGAGCTCTACAAACACAGCGACCGGGACCGAGAGAGCTCTGCCCAAGGGAGACGCTGGTCTGCCAACAGGGAGACCATACCGTGGAAAATACATTACAGGGGGTTCCCTGGTGGAGCACCTATCCCAGTACAGTGCATATTAGACCCCATAGTGGGTCCAGCTGTGAATTCCTCTGCCGAATTTGCAAGCCACAGGGCTGAGGGGAATGCGTATTTGCTTAGCCCCTGGGGCCAGTTGTGTGCCAGCACGTTAATGTTATTGCTGGATCTCTTTCGCCGCCACAGGGGGACGCCCGCGGTGAGCAGACGGGGTACGGGATCTTGAGCCACGCCGGGGCTAGATGTGCTATATAGCCTCAGTCTGTTTCTTCACTGCCGAGAACTACTGGGCAAAGTCCTCAATGGTGTCACCGAATAGGCTGATCTGGGAAATGGGCGCATTGAGAAAGCGAACTTTGATGGTGTCCCTCATCTCGACCAGATTCAGCCACAGGTGGCGCTCCTGGACCATCAAGGTGGACTTCACCAACCCGAGTGCTCGCGCAATGACCTTCATCGCCTGGAGGGTGAGGTCGGTGGCCGAGCACAGCTCCAGCAGCACATCGGGATCAGGACTACTCACGTGCAGCTCTTGTAGTGCCTTGGCCTGGTGTACATACAGGAGGGCCATGGCATGCAGTGAGGATGCGGCCTGTCCAGCAGCACTGTAGACTTTGGTAGCCAGAGTCAATGTAGTCCTACAGGCACTGAAGGGGAGCGCCGGACGATCCCATCACTGCCTTATCCACCTGAGGGACCTCCGTGTACCCGTGGGCCACCCCACTGTCGAGTGTAGTGAGAGTGGACGAACCAGGAAGTCAGTTTCGGCCAGCAAAAGGTGCCCTCCACGACCTCGTCAGTTCATAGTGCACTTCTGGGAAGAAAGGGACCGGGCTGGGCGTGGCCGTATGCCGAACCCAGGAACCAATCATCGAGGTGCGAGGGCTTAGGGGAGGATGGAGGATTCCAGTCCAATCCAACAATCGCAGCAGCCCAGGCAAGCATGTCGGTCAGCTCTGCGTCGGCCTCAGACTGGGCGGCTGACCTGAAGGTGGCAGCCCAGTCGAGTCCTCGGCGTCCGACATCGTGAGTGCGCTCTCCAATGTAGCGATCGAGAATTCATCCTGCTCGCGAGCCCCGGAAGAGACGTTAAGCTGGTCATAAGGTGAGCTGGTCTCATCTCGGAGCTCAACTCGGGCAAACGAGCGTGCTGGGGAACGGGAGGTCCGACCCATTGAACTCCCCAAATCGCCTCCAGCGCAGGCCGTGGGTAAAAGGCACAGCACAGGGGGTGGCTTAAGTGGCTTTCCCCCAGAAGAAGGAAAGCCACGACCGCAACGTTGCCATGGTCATGTCCTCGCAATGAGAACACGAACCATCCACGAACGCTGCCTCATGTGTCTGGACTGCGATCACACTGAGGCAGTGCCCATGGCCGTCGGAGGCAGAGAGATAACGACCGAATCCAGGAATCACACAAAGACGGAAAGGCATTGTAGAACGAGTTAAGATGAGCAAGGAGGAAACGAAGACAGAGTTCTTTTCCTAAGCAGACTTTTAAATGGCCACAGCAGTGTTCACAACTTTTATATTTTTACAGCATTCAACAAACATGCAGGACCTCTGTACACGCTAACACTAGACTGAAGCATCTGCTCTTTTTCTCTGCCGTCTGGAGGTTCTGTGGCCATTTTTATGCTGCTCTCCCCATGCTCACTGAAATTAGAGACAGGTGTTAGACATAATTTGGCTCAGGTGCAAGCGCCCTTACCGCTTTCTCCCCCGGACGGGCGCTTGACCATGCCCCCGCTGCCACATACCCCCACCGCCCAACTCAGGCGCCAGATGTTGAGCAGATGTTGTTTATGCCGCTGCCAATCATTACTGTAGATGTTTATATCATCTAAATAGGCAGCAGCATAAGCCGAATGTGGTCTGAGGATCCGATCCATGAGGCGTTGAAACGTGACCGGGGCCCCAAACAAACCGAACGGAAGAGTCACAAATTGGTGCAATCCGAACGACGTGGAGAACACTGTTTTGTCGTGGGAAATTGGTATCAAGGGGATCTGCCAATAACCCTTTGTTAAATCCAACGTCGAATAAAATCGAGCAGTACATAACCGATCGAGTAACTCATCAACACGGGGCATCGGTATACGTCAAATTTAGACATTTATAATTGCAAAGTAGGGATATGAAAGTGCGACACCCGGGCGGAGTTGTTGACCATCAATCAGTCTCACTTGGCCAAAGGTGTGCTTGAGGGTTCCGTCTCGCGACTGCTCCAGAGGGAAATCCCCTTTGGGGAATCCCCTGAGGATGGGAGGTGCTGCAGCCTCACTCCCCCTCACGTCATCCCGACGTGGAGCTGACGAAGACGGCCCTGGCTCCGCCTCTCCCGCGAGAGAGTCGCACATAACACATCCCCTTGCTTTCATGCAGGACCCATCCGCGCATATTCCCTTTAATACCTTTGTAAATTCAGGCCAATTAGTTCCCAAAATCAGCGGATGGGTGAGGCGGGAACTAACCACGGCCTCCACTCTATGCTTTGTTCCGCGAACTTTAATTGCAAGGGTCACCACAGGGTATTTGTGAATATCCCCATGCACACACTTCACTCTCACCGTTTTATGTGTACCCGATGCCCCATTTTGAACCAAGCGTTGGTGGATAGTGGTTTGATTCCAACCGGTGTCCACCAATGCTTGGTAAGTACCCCCCTTGATTCTTACCGGTATCCGGTATGCTCCGGCTCGATCGGGGGCAGCCTGCGGGGCGTCGGACCACCGTCCCCAGCTCAATCACAGGGCAATGATCCCGGGAGTGCCCTTGGTCCCCGCAGCCCCAGCAGGCCGGCCCAGACGCCATGCCCGCACCTGTATAGGCGGGCACTTCCACCTGAGGGGGAGGGCGGGGAGCTGCTGCAGAGGCGGGGGTCGTCCACTGCCTTGTGCAGGGAACTGGTCGCATTGGTGGAGCTCCTTGCCTCCGCAGGGCAGGAACGGGCTCTGGGGAGAGGGGGAACACACAGGGGGAGGGGGAAGAGAGAGAGAGAGAGAACGGGGCTCTTCCGCCCTCGGGTACGCCGCCAAGTGGTCCTCCGCGAGCTGAACAGCAACTATTTGATGCATGTTTTACATTTTTGCACAGTAAAAATATCTTGTATTTGACCAAAATTCCATTATTGTCAGCATGGTGTCAAAATAAGTTCCTCGTGAAATATGAATGAACATTTTTTCCCACAACAAAGCACTTGAACACGACATACTCGTAATTACCACTTCAGAAGTGGGAAGTAAGATAATTTCGATAGCACATGAATGCAGCATTGCTCCATACACTGTCTTTTTCTCTTTTTCCCCCAGGCAAAATATAACAGCACTACAGCTTGTGTTTGTGCTTGTGCAGCACAATTTTAATTTCGTGCTCTGCAGATAAGACAAGGTGGCGCGTACTGATTACTATTGCCCTTTCAAGCTGTCAATCATAAAAAGAAGTATATTGTACAGTTGACACAGAAACAAATTGAAGTCGCGCATCTGTATTGGCATCGTTACTGGGGTCATGTTGTAATGTTAGACATTTAACAATCGTAAAGGACAGAAAAAATCGTTGTGTGCTTACGCCCTCAAGAGATTGCGAAGACATGTGACCAACTGGGCGGCAACATCATCAGAACGCAAAGAATTATGGGTATGTTTGGCCAGTTTACATGGGCTGGCATCGCATAGCAGGCTAGTGTTCTGGCATGAAAATAATAAGAAGCGTGAAAAACAGACTATAAACCTACAAAATGCAGCGGTCTAAATAAAACATTGTCAGACGACACCGCCTAAAACTAAATCCTAATGCAAAGACGAGGTATGACGAGAAAATAAAGGGAATCAAAGGACTGTATCCTTACGAGCATAGTGACTGATCAGGGGAGGTCAACCTGTTGCCCAACTTTCAGCACCCATATATATATATATATATATACATACAACTATATGATATTAAATGTTAGTGCATACACACACACAAAGTTTTCAGTAACTTCAAGTCGCTGCAGCAGGCCCAGGTCTTTTTTACAGATGGATGGGTCCAGGACCTGGAGATTGTAAAAGTGGGGCAGAAAACTCGTCCGTTCAACGGTATGCTAATGTTTTAAGCACCACACTCCTCACGCGGGCGCGATCTAACAGTGGAAACATAAAAACATACTCCGTCATTTTGTTCACAGGACGACATCATTCAAACTGCAAAGTGTATACTTATATTTGTGTCCAGCCAGAGTTATGGCAATGCGATGCTTGCACATGTCTGTGACTTATCACCCACAACCTACCTCATACATTTCCAGTTGTCTTTTCTATGGACTCTTTATAAATGTCTTCATCTAAATGTATTAACATGTTAAATATGTAAAGAAACTGAAATTAAGTTGGTTGTTACTACTATTTAAGTTATGTTTGTACTACTATTTAAGTTATGTTATGTTTGCAACAAAATAACACTGATTTTGCACAATTCTTCCTTAATACAGATAAAGGAGGCAGAATTTCATTCAGTCTTTGTGTATTTTATTTACAGAGATGGCTAAAAATCATTACATGTAAGAAGTGACATTACAAAATCTTTTGAAAAAAAACAACAACATATTTACATATTAGATGTGAGCATGGTGTATAATTCTAACATGACGGCTTCACAACAATACTTGGAAACATATTGGTCAAAGCACAGCACACAACCAAAATTTTATCCAGCAAAGTCTTATCCTCCCCCTCACAAGGCACCACAATTGTGTCATTTAATATGTTAGACTTAGAGCGTATACACCCTATCACTCGCTCCACGTGGATCCTGACATGAGCTAACTTCCTGGTCTGTTCCACATCTTTTGTAGCACCCACAAGGGCAACACTTTCTTTAATATCAAATCCACGGTCCGCTAACACTAGGTCTCCAGGCGAGAGCTTCTGAAGAAAGCCACAGTTCTCGGTGTTCTGCTTATCACTGGCACGCTGGTCTCTGGTCTACTTGCGTCTGTTACCAATATTTACCTAGGAACAAATGTGCTGCTTCATTCAACTCAGTCTCATGACCGGTGTGGACAGTGCCCGGTGATGGGGGTGGATTCATGGGACCTTCCATCTCAGTTGCAGGTGTAGTGTTGTCTGACAGTAACAATAAAATAAATTGTGTCATATCACAACCTTTATTCCAAAGTAATCCAGATTAGATATACACAGGGGGCAACATATATTGTATTATTTTACTATTTACCTGGGTATAAAGGTGCTGCATTATCCAACTCAGCCTCAGGACCAGTGTGGTCAGTGCCTAGCGATGGGGGTTGCTGTTGTTGTGACCTCATCGCTCTTCTCCTAAACCGCTTGAACCGGTCTGTGTTCGTAGCTTTGACCTCAGTATGGCCGAGGTACAGAGAAGGGGCTCAGTCAGGATCACACTCCAACATTTCATAGGCAGGTTTGCCTGCAAACACAGTCACCAAATAAATTGCTATGTAGCCTAGATGTACAACATTTAAAACTGATTAACGTTACGCTTTAGTACATTGGTAACTTAAGCTAATTTTCTAGCCATTTCATGCTAGTTAACAGTTAACATTGGCTTAACGTCAAATCTAATGGTCTGGTTAAATCAAACAAAACACGCTGGTTATTTGCTCACAAAATAACATTTACAGAGAGTAATTGTAACTTACTTTTGTGAAAATGCTTTGAACACACCATCATGTGTGGTGGAGTGTTATCGAAGGTAATCTTGGGCCTCCTTACTGCTGCTATCCATGCCATTCGTCGCCTTTTGTCACCTCTGAAACATGGCTTGTACTATAATTTTTCCACGCTGGAAAACGATAAAAGGATTTTCCCTTCTTAAGCTTTATGCCACTTCTATCGTGAGAACGACTATTGCAGTTTATAACACAGCAGGTAGACGGCATCTTGAACACTGCGTTCTTCCCTCCATGCAATCAAGTCTGGCGCCTTCTGTTTGTGCCGCGGATTCCCAAAATGCTTTGCGTTCACCACTGGTAAAACGTCACGATGACGTCACATTAGCAATCTCTATTACGTTTTCAATATTTTTTTTTTCTTCTAATCAGCCTGCAGTCTTGCAATGTGCTTTGAGATTTGTTTATAACATAAAATAATTTAGGCAATTGAACCCTTAATGCTTAAACGTTCACAAATAAAAATGACCAACTGGGCTCTGACTCAGATATATGGAAATGATTGTATTGTGTGAATGTCGATCGTGTGGGTGGATATACTGGTTCATGGGAGGGGTTGTAATTCAATGTAGTACCCGTGACTCGTAATGTAAGACTGAAGTCACGCCCCGGGTGAGAGACAGGTGTCCGAGCTGGGGCACATGCCGTAAATGAGTCCTTTTCAGCGGTGCGGCAAAGCCTTATCTTGTCCTTGTCCCTGATGGCATTTGAATGTGAGCTGAGCGCTCATAGGGGGCAACTTTACGGCGGAGCGGGAGAGTGTTCACCAGAAGCTCCATCGTGCAGAATGGTTTCGGCTGTCGTAAGGACTTTTCCTTCAGGATCACGTAGAGGGTATCAGGGTGTTGCGCAGCCCGATTTGTGATTGATCAGCGTGATCTAACGGGAGACTCCGGGGTTGATATGGCTTCCAGCGCTGGGAAAATTAACCAGCCCCCCAGCGATGCGTGTAACGGGACCGCTATTGCTAACGTTGCCAATGTGGAGCAGGAAATGTATGATTATCAAATGCACACGAAAATGTGCAAGAAAATAGCGCAGCTGACAAAGGTGAGCACTGCACTTATCGAACTAGATGGCAATACTGCTATATAACGCTTACCGCAGTGGTGCATGTTTATAAGTGGTACATTGGCTAGCTATATGAATATGTGTTACAAATGATTAAGAAAATAAGGAAGACCTACTACACTCTACTTGGCACATTTAAGAAAACAAAAACAGTTTTATGTAAAGGCACTACAATAACGACAGTATGGTCTGTAAATATTTATTATTTATATATCAGTGTTTATGCAGCCTGACTCACTGGCATATCTTCATTGATGAAGGAATGCAACAGGGTTTGATGTACTGGCATCAATGACTTTCCATCACAGGTGATGCAGAGGCAGCCAGGAGGCAATCCAAGTCATGAATAGGAATAAATTGTCTTCAGATGTATGGCCGAAAACGTTGTAAATGTGAATTCACAGAGTTAATAGCTTGGTCATACAGACCACTAAAGTTTATACATCAAATGGGTCTCGTCTAGCTAATAATGTGACCCATGGTGCTAATTGGAAACAAGCAAAAGAAGTGTGCAGCAATTGTCATGTTTAGATGTGTGTGCTAAGAAAAACCCCATTCACTAGCAACTGTTTGTATCCAGCTGTCATGTGTTCATGGTTTTGTTATCTCTAGTAACACGCTTTGAGTAAATGTGATAGACTATTTGATCTGGGTAAAGGCAATGGCAGCCTACTGCTGTAGCTCAGTTTAAAAGGAAGTTTAACCTCATAGGTTTCAGTTTTTTAGTATGTATGCTTAAGCATCTTTTTTTTCTTGTAATAAACAGTACCCTGTACAGTACCATGGTAGTATCATGGTATTGTTTGAAATACCTTGGAGTGCTATGTAAATGCCATAGTACATTAATATAATAATAATTTAGTACCATGGTACCACCACAATACTTTTATGTAAGAATCCTTACAAGTTTTTGATAATCTTTACAAGGGCCAAACTCATATTTTCTATTGGGCAGAATAGTGGATCTGAATACATTTGGAATGTAAATTAGGGCTGGGCGAAATGTCTAAAATATTTTTGTGATAATTGCCTTAAAAATATTGCGATATCCGATTACATCATCAACCCCCCTCCTGCCAGTGCTTTATTGATTTTGCTTTAAAAATGTTATTCATTTATTGAAACATGAAAAACACAAACAAAAGATTAAAATTGCACGTTTAACCAAATAAAAAAAGCAATAAAACAATGAAGTGATAAAAAAATCTTATTTAACCACCTCCCCATCTCCAACAGCTCCATTTGCATCACGGAATCTGCAATGCATGCCAACCACGAGGAAATAAAGCAAATTAAACAGCACCTACCGAGATGATCAGAATTCATTTGTAGCATTCTCATAGATAACATTAGTCTTGCAAACAGTTTTCAGATGGTCCCACATGGTTTTGCCATTTCTTGATAGTTGATCATCATCTGTTCGCAATCGGCATCGAGATCTTTATAACACATCGTCGTTATCCGATTACATCGTCCTATCGCCCAGCCCTAATGTAAATAGGCTTCCTGAGGTCTTAAAAGGTGCTATTGTGAAGTCTCTACGATGCTTTGGCTCCAACTCCAACTTGGCTCTGCCTGGGTTGGTACTGATAGTAATAGACTTCAAATGGACAGTCCAGAAAAGTCTTCAAGTCAAGGGGAAGGGCAGCCCAGGGGGAGCTGAGGTAGAGGTCTGCATAGGCATTTGCCCGTACTTGAGACCATAATCGTAAAATTTTAAGCCCAAACCCAGAATCACTGACTCACTTTATAATTTATTTTCAAAGCAAGTAAATTTGTAACAGTAAAGTAACAGTAAACATATACAGTTTTAACAAGGCACAGCAGCCCGTTAGCACATTAGAGCAAAAGGTGAAAAAAACATTTGGCTTACCGTTTGGGGGGTTGGTTTGTATTGCTTGTTTTGATTATTGGGGGGCTCCCTCCTCTCCATCCACCTGGAATCTATGCCCCTGCATGAAGTTCTCTTTGCAACCTGAACTTCTACAGAATGTTGAATATTTGGGACAGCTGCATTAAAAAGAGCTAGACACAGCACAATGAATGAAACAGAATACTGGAGTCTCGAGATGCATTTTAAAAAAAACTTGACCTGTCTAAAAATGCGCCAGTCCTACTATAGATGCTGAAAATC
Source organism: Xyrauchen texanus (assembly GCF_025860055.1). Taxonomy (NCBI): domain Eukaryota; kingdom Metazoa; phylum Chordata; class Actinopteri; order Cypriniformes; family Catostomidae; genus Xyrauchen; species Xyrauchen texanus. Next base: position 31,108,652 of record NC_068280.1, on the reverse strand, counting down.
AAGAAGATACAGTGCAATGGACAAAGATGCCCATCCAGTGCATGTTTACATTGAAAAACTATGGAAAAACAATGCAAAAGCGCACATAAAACACATTCAGTGTGAACAGCACTGTTCTGTTCACGTGTATAAAACCCGAGCACCGATCATCAAAATAGTGTCTAATTAAATGAATTAATAAAACTTGAAAACAGAACAATTACTTTTCTTTTCAACAATTACTTTTCAACATATCATTGCATTTTGTTTATCAAAAGTTTTTTTTAAACTCCATTATTGAAGTGCTTCAAAAAAGATACTTACAGCATAATCCAAAACACAGAATTGGTCTTATTTTTGTCAAATAAAGTGCTGCACAACAGAGCATCACATTATAAATGAAAACATTGATACAATATCTTCTATTTAGTACAACAGCACTCTTGCTTGTGAGATATTGCGTACATACCTATATTATAACTATTAATATAATAATGAATACTGCATTGCACTATAGAGTAGTTTTGTATGCAATATATTTTTTAATTCTCCCGTCAAGCTTTTATTTTGAATTAAACCTTTATTTTGACGTTAAGGCATTTCCGTTCAGTTTTTTACTGTAGTTTCACACCTCTGGTTAAGGCCGTGGTCCAGTGTAATTTTTAAAGCCCAAAATGCTGCGATTTAATCACATGTAAATATATAGTCTGCAGTAAATGTGTGCTCTCTTCTGTCATTTACTACATCAAGCACAGTGCTCATAAAATGTTTTGATAAGTCTGTTTTCAGTTTATAGGCTAAAAGGTGTGCTGAACAGTGTGCATTTAGGATATATTAATTAAATTAAATTGGCGGTTTAATAATCACACAGTTTAATGATCATACTAGGACATGTCACTATTTGAATTGTATTAATTGTCAGTTTCAGTGTAAAAGGAGTAGCGCATGTGCTCTTAAGTGTGTGAGCATTTGAAAGCAGTCTTGTGTCAGTCAGACAGTGCACAGGGACCAAACTGCTCGGTACGACTGGTACTGCAGGAGCACTGGTATCATAAAATCTTTTTTATTTTAGTATTGACTTTTTTGTTAAAATGTGTCTTTTTCTCACAGTCAAGTCAAGTCATTTTTATTTGTATTGCGCCTTTCACAACACACATCGTTTCAAAGCAGCTATACAGAAGAGCAGACATTAACAGAAGATAAAACATCATGGTTACTGTTGTAACCTCCGATCCCTGATGGAGGGAACGAGACGATGTGTCGAATGTAGTGACACAAGGGGTCTTTCTTGAGAGCCTCGTGTACCTCTGAACTTGAGAAAAGGCCAATGAGAAATTGGCAGAATTTGCATGTCCCACCCCCGGACATACTGGTATAAAGGGAAGTGGGTGTGCGTCTGTCAGTCAGATTTTTGCACTGAGGAGCCTAGAATAAGGTACGGCCAATCACAGTGGTAGGTCTAGTGTCGTGGTAAAGGGGACACAACGTCTAGTTCCCTCCATCAGGGAACGGAGGTTACAACAGTAACCATGACGTTCCCCTTCTGTCACTCACCCGACGTTGTGTCGAATGTAGTGACACAAGGGGTCCCATTTCAAAGCACCATGCACTAGGCCGTGTTAGGTGAACTGCCGACACAGGTGCAAGCAGGCTGCTGCATGCTAGAAGCAACTGTATCGGCCGCACGTAACCCTCCCCAACGCCCCCAGAAAAAGGTGTCATATACAGACCTTAGGTTCCCAGCACCCCTAAGGGGGGAACAGGTGCTATATGACCATCATGGGAGCAAGCCAGCCAGCCACGGCCTTTTCTCTCTCTATGCTTCTCACATAGAGCGTAAAGTGGCTGGGGCTATTTTAATGCTATGAAAAGTGTTTGGGAAAGTGATGTATCCCGATCCTATTCTTTCAGGGGGAAAAGACCCTGTGGAGACCACATTCTGCCCAGACTAGGGTGAAGTGATATGTGGCCAATACACCACATGGGTTGTCAAGCCACACGTGGGAGTGGCACGATGGCAGGTCCTACCTAATGAGGGAGGAGCTCTACAAACACAGCGACCGGGGGCAGAGGGCCTGCCCAACGGAGACGCAGGTCTGCCGACAGGGGGACAATACAGCAGAAAATACATCACAGGGAGTTGTCTGAAGAGGGAATTAAGCCTGTGGAGCCCTACCCCAGTACAGAGCACTTGCGGCTCTTAGTGGGTCTGGTCGTAATTCCTTTTGGCTGAATTCGCAGGCCAAAAGGCTAGGGAGGAAAAACATCCAACTCAACCCTGAGATTGTAGAACCTCACAAAGGTGTTGCCCAGCGCGTTGCTCTGCAGATGTCTGCTTAGGGAGATGCAGTTGGCCAGTGCCCATGAGGATGCCACACTTCTCGTCGAGTGTGCTCGAACCCGCAAGGGGGCGGGCACGGCCAGTGTCTGGTAAGCCAGACAGATGGCGTCAACGACCCAGTGAGCTAACCTCTGTTTGGAGATGACGTTCCCTTTCCGCCATTCGCCAAAGCAGACAAAGAGCTGCTCAGAACATCTAAAGCTCTGCATACGGTCCAAATAGATAGGCAAAGCATGTACCGAACACAGCAATGAAGGCTGGGTCTGCCTCCTCCCAGGGCAGCTTGCCTGCAGGTTCACGACCTGGTCCCTGAAGGGGGTCGTAGGAACCTTGGGCACGTAGCCCGGTCGCGGTCTTAGGATGACGTGAGTATCTGCCGGACCAAACTCCAGGCAAGTGTCGCTGACAAAGAAAGCTTGCAGGTCCCCAACCCTCTTGATGGAAGCTAGTGCAATAAGGAGGGCCGTCTTCAAGGAGAGGGCCTTGAGCTCAGCGGAGTCAAGCAGCTCGAAGAGGGTGGGGTGGTCTCTGGAGGCCCGAGAGGAGCACTGAGAGATCCCAGGAGGGGAACAGGCTTGGCCGGGGAGGATTCAGCCTCTGGGCTCCACTAAGGAACCTGATAATCAAGTCGTGCTTACCCAGGGACTTGATGTCCACTGCGTCGTGGTGGGCCGCGATAGCGGCTACGTACACCTTTAAGGTGGAGGGGGACAGCCTCCCCTCCAACCTCTCTTGCAGGAATGAAAGCACTGACCGTACTGCGCATCTCTGTAGGTCTTCAGACCGGAGGGAGATCTGGCTTGGTTGATTGTGTCTACGTCCGCTGGTGGTAGGTCACTTAGATCTTCCGCGTCCCATCCAGGAGCCAGACGTGGAGGTTCCAGAGGTCTGGGCGCGGATGCCAGAGGGTGCTCCGTCCCTGGGAAAGAAGGTTCTTCCTCAGGGGAATTTTCCAGGGAGGTGCTGTCGCGAGGAGCGTGAGATCCGAGAACCAAGTCCGAGTGGGCCAGTAAGGAACCACTAAGGTGACTTGTTCCTCGTCCTCCCTGACCTTGCACAGCACCAGTGCAAGAAGGCTCACTGGGGTAAATGCATACTTGCACAGCCCCCTGGCCCAGCTGTGTGCCAATGCGTCTGTCCTGAGAGGGGCTTCTGTTAGGGAGTACCAGAACGGGAAGAGGGAATTGTCTTGGGAGGCAAAGAGGTCTACCTGTGCCATGCCAAACCGGCCAAATCAGCTGGCCCACCTGGGGGTGGAGCCTCCACTCTCCGCCAGGCGAAACCTGAGTCGCTGCTGACTCCAAAGGAGGAGATGGTGGGCGAGTTGTGACATACGACGAGAGACCACGCTGCCATGGTGATTTATGTACACTAACGTCGCAGTGCTGTCTGAACGGATCAAGACGTGCTTGCCCCGAATCAGTGGGAGAAACTTCCACAGGGCAAGGAGTACAGCAAGCAACTCTAGGATGTGCCAATGCAGCCGGGGCCCTATCCAGGAACCAGCAGCTGCGTGCCCGTTGCACACTGAGCACCAACCCCGTTGAGAGGCGTCTGTGGTGACCACGACCACGACTCTAGTCTGCAGAAAACAGAGGTCTGTCCAAGGGTTGAAAGTCTGATGGCAGGAAGGGGTGATTAACACATGGTATGTGCCACAGCACTATGCCCATCTCAGGAATCGAGTCTGAAGCCAGTGCTGAAGTGGTCTCATATGCATCAACCCGAGCGGCGTGACCGTGGCCGAGGATGCCATATGCCTCAGGAGCCTCTGGAATTGTTTTAGTTCCATAGTTTTTTTTTACTATTTCTAACTATTTAATTTTTTATAACTATTTTTTAATTTTTTTAAAAAACATTTCCTATATAAACATTACTATGTAATTATATAAAGGCATGTACACTCACTCAGCACTTTATTAGGAATACTTGATCCTAATAAAGTGGCAGATGTGGTCTTCTGCTGTTGTAGTCCATTTGCCTCAAGGTTTGACTGTTGTGCATTCTGAGATGCTATTCTGCTCACTACAATTGTTCAGAGTGGTTATCTGAGTTACCATCACCTTTCTGTCAGCTCCAACCAGTCTGGCCATTCTCGGTTGACCTCTTTCAGTAAAATCTAGAGACTGTTGTGCATGAAAATCCCAGGAGATCATCAGTTAGAGTAGTACTCAAACCAGCCCGTCTGGTACCAACAATCGTGCCACGGTCAAAATCACTAAGATAACATTTTTCCTCATTCTGATAGTATTAACTGAAGCTCCTGGCCTGTATCTGCATAATTTTATGCATTTCACTACTGCCACATGATTGGCTAGATAATCCCATGAATAAGCTGTTGTACAGGTGTTCCTAATAAAGTGCTCCATGAGTGTATATCGCTATCAACCAAAACTTTCAAGAATTTTGTGAAGATTTTTTGCCTATATTGCCCACCCCTACCGAACCTGACCTGAACCCAAAGTTACACTTGAAAAAATGGCCTGAACCTGGTCTGAAATCCGAGGATTTGTTTGGGTTTGAGTCGGGTAGGAGACCTCTAAAATGTGGTAGGAACACATGTTGCAAGTTTGAATTTTGGTGGTAAATATGTGAACTGGACATTTGTCAGTATACCCCTCCTTCCCACACACTATGCTCTTGAAACAAGGCACTTAACCCCAGGTTACTGCATTTAGAATACTGTAAGCAACTTTGGTACACACAAAATGTAATGCATATAAGAACAAAATTAAAGTTAATAAGTCAAAAAAATTTCATTGACGCAAACACACTGAAATGCACTTCCCCCATATTTTGGACTTTGGGAAAGAGTCTTGGAAATTCAGTGGTGCATTTTTTTACACCTTGATGCTGCAGGATAAGGTGTACACAATGTAAAAAAATATTATCCTCTAGGCTAACTATCAAGTTTAACCATGAAAATATAGAGTTTAAAGGCTGTTATAGCCATTTACATAATACTGTCATTTGTGTCTATAAAGGAGGGCAAAGAGAGTGTGTATCAAGTTTTATGGACCTTAATCAGGGAAGACACCACATTTAATTTGATGCGAATGTAACGATGTTGACAAAACAGGCAGAAACTGATAAAGTATAGATGAACCCAAGTGCGGTTTATTCTTATAACGTGAAACAGTATCCCTAACTATGAAAGTGAAAGAAAACAAAACAAGAAACCAAGGACCAAACTAATAATGACAAAACAAGACACGACATGAAATAACGAAGGCTAAGGCTAAGGCTGAACAGGACTGGAACAACACTACAAGGTACATGTATACAAACTGGACTAAACTATGGCTTGACAACTAGGTTACATGTACACAGGCAAGACTGAACTATGGCAGAACAACAAGGTTACAAGTGCAATACCTGACAAGTTACAAAGGCAAACATGAGGGTTTAAATACACAAGACACGGGAAACAAAGGCCATTAAACAAACAGAACTTTCAAACAAGATAACAGGACAATTAACTAAAACCAATGACAAACTAGAACTGAATCAAAGTAATCAAACAATAAACCAATGAAAACCGGACACATGAACAAGGGAAAACAGGAATTGACAAGGACTAGAAAACAGGAACTAAACAGGAAATTTCAAAATAAAAAGTACACAAACTAAAAGTCAACTGAGAATGTCACAGCGAATGAAAACGAAGCTCTGCCTCAGAGTAAATAGTAGATAGATAGTGTCACGTTTATGTGTTTTGTTCTTGTTTTCATGTCTTTTATTTTAAAGTTTAGTTCCTGTTCAGGTCATTTGGTGGCATGTCATGTGCTTACCTGTTCCCTCATGTGATCTTGTCATGTGTTTCCCCTGCTCATGTGTCTTGTTTTCATTGGTTCATTGTTTTCTTTGTTATTAGTCTCGTCTTTTCATTGGTTTTATTTCATTTAGTCTTGTTATCTTGTTTATAGTTTAGTCGTGTGATTGGTTGTCTTGTTTACCTGTTACCCATGTCCTTGTATTTAAGCCCTCATGTTTGCCATTGTCATTTGTCAGGTATTGTTAATGCAATGTTGTTTCCAAGTCAAGTCAAGTCAAGTCTAGTTTAGTTGTTCATGTTCATATTTTGTTTTGTTCTGTTCCTGTTTATAGTTAGGGTTTCTGGTTATCACGATTGGACATAAACTGCACTTGGGTTTCTCACATAATCATTGTCTTAGTCTGCTTGTCCTTTGCCTACTGAGCTTCGTTACAGATAGGTTGTCAACACAAATTTTTACAACACGTTTTTTTTTTGTTTGTTTACTTGACATTTGTTACGCGTGCAGACAGCGAAGGCAGACGAGGAGAGCGGGTCTAAATGCAAGCTTACTTTATTATAAACAGATAAACAAATAAACACAAAGAAAAAACCCACAATGGGGAAATAAACACAAGACAGAGGAAACGGGCAGGAAACACATACCAGGCTAACAACACTCAACGAACGACAAGGAGTGACCAAAAAGCAGGGCTTAAATACACAGTGAGTGATGACTGAATAAGACACAGGTGAGAACAATGAACAAAATGGCAGTGATGATGGCAGGTGGATTCTGGGAAGTGTAGTTCTTTAACAATGACAAGTGTAGCGAATCAGCTCTATGAAATATTAATAATCAATCATAACTTGTTATAATCGATCATGAATATTTGGATCAGTTAATCGGTTAACTTGATGTAGCTACATTAACATTACAACCAAATACTCGGTTCATCCTGTGAACACTCAATATTGGTTATTAATTAATTAATTAATTAATTAATTAATAGAAACGTACGTTTCCGGGGCAGGGGAAATGTCTTTCTTACTAAGTATTAAGAGCAAGTAGTCAAAATATATGATTAGTGACTTTAGATATGAGCTTGAGACACAGACAACTTTACATGTGACATGAACAAGACTTTATTAACTAGACTAAACATTTAAACTACTCTAACATACATATACATACATGCATACAGTTTACCAAGGGAAAGAGGGTTGAAGCAGAATACAGGAAGGCAAGAAGTTATAGCATTGTTTGAAATTCAGCAGATCAACAGCCTGAGCAAACCATCATATTAGTTCTGACACGTCCTTTTTAGAAAGGGGTTAAGGATACTTAATGTATCAAATAATGAGACTAAGTTTGATACTTGCATGTCCCATTTGAATTAAACTGTCCTGATGCAATTTGTTGATGCTCCAGTTGATCTTTGATGATGTTGTCTTGATGAGAGAGAACCAGTGAGAGTCAGAGGATCTTGGTGAATGGAAAGACAAGGCCGTAGCCTGGCGCACGCTTGGGAGTCCTTGGGGCCTTCTAGTTCAGCATCATTCAGCAAGAGAGTGAGAGAGCACAAGGCTCAGAGGGCAAGAGAGGCAGGAAGCAAGAGGAGCATAAGAGAGCGAAGAGACGTAAGAGATAAGAGGACTAAGAGAGAGAGAGGAAGTGGGCGCAGCAATTTTATACCCTTAGAAAACATGTCCCACCCCTCATTGGCTCGACCAATAAGAAGGGTTTGAGTTCTAGGTGAGAATTTGGTTTATTGCTCTTTGTTGTAAAATTGCCCATTGCATGTGCAAGAAAGAAAATAGGAAATATACTTGTAATACTAATATGTTGTTGTTATCGACATATCATGTACACAGTCATTTCAATCTTCAAAATACCAAGTTATAGAGACCAAATATGCCACACATATGATTTTGGTTAACCATAGTATGCAAAGTCTGAAACATTAACCCATTAGAGTTTGCAAGAAACATAGATCAAGCAACATTTAAGGGAAATTGTGAGATGGCACATTAGATACATGTCAATATTTTTATCACATGGATTATATGTATATAGCATATATAGGATTAAAAGGTGTCATTTCTCCTTCTCAGTAAGAAAGCAGTGAGGGTCAGCACTTCTCTGAACATTCCTTTGGAGGTCGTAAAAGTCTCCCTTACTCTGGGCATGAGAGAGTTCCTTTGTCAAGGCTCATTTGCATGTTTATGACAGTAAGAGATTTTGGGCTGAATGACTCAAAAGATAGTAAAACATCGCGTAATATCATTCTACAGAGATCTTATATTCGAATTCAGCTCGGACAAATCGTAAGGTTTAATTTGATACCACGAAACATGTGTTTAGTACACTTAAAAAGGGAATATACACTCTTCGGCTATTAAATATCAGGCCTCAGAGTTTAAAACACAGAACGAAACAGTTCTAACGAGTTTGATATACCTCAGAAATACACAACATACAGGGATTACACGTATTTCATTAGCAATATGCAGTTCTGTGTTTAACTGAAAAACACTGTGGCAGCGGGGGCGTGGTCAAGCGCCCGTCCGAGAGAGAAAAGCGGTAAGGGCGCTCACACCTGGGCTAAATTATGTCTAACACCTGTCTCTAATTGCAGTAGAGTGAGGAGAGCGGTTTAAAAAAGCCAGCAGCCACAGAGGAGGGAGAGACGGAACAACAAACTCAGCGTTTGCAGTGTAGCACTCTTTAAATGATGGAGGACAGGAAACAGGTCTTCGGGGCACGGTAAGATTTTAATTCTCTCTTTTTTAATGACAGTATTTGCAATAATGTAGAACACAGCAGGGACTTCAAACGCTGAGTTTGTTGTTCCGTCTCTCCCTCCTCTGTGGCTGCTGGCTTTTTTAAACCGCTCTCCTCACTCTACTGCAATTAGAGACAGGTGTTAGACATAATTTAGCCCAGGTGTGAGCGCCCTTACCGCTTTTCTCTCTCGGACGGGCGCTTGACCACGCCCCCGCTGCCACAAACACACACACACATTTTTACCTTCAAAGTTTCCCCCTTCCTGTCCACACGATAAGCACGTGGTGAGCATGCGGATGTCACATGCGGTTCTCTGTCAATAGTTCATTGTCTCTTTGTCAATACATTTATTGTGCTTGTGGAGACTAGTTGGCGCTATTTCAGTAATTAGGGGAGTTTCAACAGTAAGTTTTTGTTTGTTCGGAACCTGCCGAATTAATGATTCCTTCATTGATTCCCCCAGTCGCTACACAAGTGAACACGAAGACTAACAAAGAGACTAAGGGGCTACACAAGGGACAAAAGTGAAAACTAAGGAATGCAAAGGTGACAAAAATGGCAGACAGATGGCAACATTGAAACAAGACAAGGAATTCCTAACATAGCCCCCCCTCAAGGATCGGATTCCAGACGATCAAAGTAACATAAAACAAAACAAAAAATGTTCATGACTGGGGGGGAGCTTGAGGTGGGCTGACAGACCAAGGGGGCAACAACGGGCAGACAGGCAGTCCAGGGGGCAACGAGGGGCAGACAGACAGTCCAGGGGGCAACGAGGGGCAGATAGACAGTCCAGGGGGCACAGAAGGCAGGCAGGAAGTCCAAGGGGGCACAGAGGGCAGGTAGGAAGTCCAAGGGGGCACAGAGGGCAGGCAGGAAGTCCAGGGGGCAACGAGGGGCAGATAGACAGTCCAGGGGGCAACGAGGGGCAGATAGACAGTCCAGGGGGACACAGAAGGCAGGCAGGAAGTCCAAGGGGGCACAGAGGGCAGGCAGGAAGTCCAGGGAGACACAGAAGGCAGGCAGGAAGTCCAAGGGGGCACAGAGGGCAGGCAGGAAGTCCAAGGGGGCACAAAGGGCAGGCTTGGGGAACCTGGGAGGAGGCCACTGGACAGGGACTGGGTCAGGGGGCCTGGGAAGAGGCCACAGGACAGAGACCGGGTCAGGAGGCCTGGGGGGAGGCCACAGGACGGGAACAGGGTCAGGAGGCCTGGGAGGAGGCCACAGGACAGGGACTGGGTCAGGAGGCCTGGGAGGAGGCCACAGGAAAGGGACTGGGTCCGGAGGCCTGGGAGGAGGCCACAGGACAGGGACTGGGTCAGGAGGCCTGGGAGGAGGCCACAGGACAGGGACTGGGTCAGGAGGCCTGGGAGGAGGCCACAGGACAGGGACCGGGTCAGGAGGCCTGGGGGAAGGCCACAGGACGGGAACAGGGTCAGGAGGCCTGGGAGGAGGCCACAGGACGGGGACTGGGTCAGGAGGCCTGGGAAGAGGCCACAGGACTGGAACAGGGTCAGGAGGCCTGGGAGGAGGCCACAGGACAGGGACCGGGTCAGGAGGCCTGGGAGAAGGCCACAGGACAGGGACCGGGTCAGGAGGCCTGGGAGAAGGCCACAGGACAGGGGCCGGGTCAGGAGGCGGAGCTGAGGGAGGCTCTGGGAGCTCAGGAGGCGGAGCTGAGGGAGACTCATGAGATGGAGCTGAGGGCGGTGGTGCCGTAGGCAGCTCTAGAGGCGGAGGCCTGCAAGGCTCTGGAGGCGGAGCTGAGGGAGGCTCTGGAAGCTCAGGAGGCAGAGCTGAGTGAGGCTCTTGAGGCTCAGGTGGCAGAGCAGAGGAAGGCTTAGGAGGCGGAGCCGAGGAAGGCTCAGGAGGCGGAGCCGAGGAAGGTTGCGCCGTAGGAGGCTCTAGAGGCGAAGCCCTGGAAGGCTCTGGAGGTGGAGCCGAGGGAGGTGGCGCCATAGGATTCTTTAGAGGCGGAGCCCTGGAAGGCTCAGGAGGCGGAGCAGAGGAATTCGGCGCCATAGGAGGCTTTAGAGTCTCTGGGAGTAGAGCCGTAGGAGGCTCAGGAGGCGGAGCCATATGAGGCTCTGGAATCTCTGGGTGAAGAGCCGTAGGAGGCTCGGGAGGCGGAGGCTCGGGAGGCGGAGCCGTAGGAGGCTCGGGAGTCTCTGGGGGCGGAGCCATAGGAGGCTCTGGAGGCGGAGGCCTGGAAGGTTCTGGAGGCGGAGCCGTAGGAGGCTCGGGAGGCAGAGCCGTAGGAGGCTCGGGGAAAAGAGCCGTAGGAGGCTCAGGAGGCGGAGCCCTGGAAGGCTCGAGAGGCTTGAGAGGCGGAGCCCTGGAAGGCCCGAGAGGATTGAGAGGCTTGAGGGGCGGAGCCCTAGAAGACTCGAGTGACTTGAGAGGCGGAGCCCAGGGAGGCTCGAGAGGTGGAGCCCTGGAAGGCTCGAGAGGCTTGAGAGCCAGAGCCCTGGGAGGCTCGAGTGACTTGAGAGGCGGAGCCCTGGGCGGCTCGAGGGGCTCGAAAGGCTGGAGGGGCGGAGTCCTGGAAGGCTCGAGAGGCCCGAGAGGCGGAGCTCTGGGAAGCTCAGAGGGCGGAGCTCTGGAAAGCTCGGAAGGCGGAGCTCTGGAAAGCTCGGGAGGCGGAGCTCTGGAAAGCTCGGGAAGCTCGGAAGGCGGAGCTCTGGAAAGCTCGGGAAGCTCGGAAGGCGGAGCTCTGGAAAGCTCGGGAGGCTCGAGGGGCACAGGCTCTAGGACGGGCATGACCATTGGCGCTGGCTTTTGGTCAGTCCTGGCTATTGGCGTTGGCCCGGGAACGGTCGAGGCTACAGGCGCTGGCTCAGGGACGGTCGAGGCTACAGGCGCTGGCTCAGGGACGGTCGAGGCTACAGGCGCTGGCTCAGGGACGGTCGAGGCTACAGGCGCTGGCTCAGGGACGGTCGAGGCTTCAGGCGCTGGCTCAGGGACGGTCGAGGCTTCAGGCGCTGGCTCAGGGACGGTCGAGGCTACAGGCGCTGGCTCAAGGACGACCAAGGCGACAGGTACTGGCTCACTGTCCTCTGAGGCGACAGGCTCTGGCTGGGTGACCGTGGTATGCGCTGGCTTGGGTTCGCTGACCGTGGCTGACGAGGGCTCTGGCTCGCAGACCGGGGCAGGCGAGGGCTCTGGCTCGCTGACCGTAGCTGACGAGGGCTCTGGCTCGCAGACCGGGGCAGGCGAGGGCTCTGGCTCGCAGACCGGGGCAGGCGAGGGCTCTGGCTCGCAGACCGGGGCAGGCGAGGGCTCTGGCTCGCAGAACGGGGCAGGCGAGGGCTCTGGCTCGCAGAACGGGGCAGGCGAGGGCTCTGGCTCGCAGAACGGGGCAGGCGAGGGCTCTGGCTCGCAGAACGGGGCAGGCGGAGACTGGGGAGCAGAAGCCTTTCCTCTTCTCCTCCTCCGCCGGGCGGACGAAGCTGGCAACGCTGGCTCGTTGGCCGTGGCAGGCACAGAAAGCCCAGTGGCGGAAACCGGATCGAGAGAGGTGGTTCCCGGCAGCGAAGTTCTCCCAAGACTAGATCCACATATTCCCTCCACGTGAGGTCTCTGGAGTTCGGCAATCCCCTCAGCTGGTATGTTGGTAGCCCGAGCTGGTAGATGGTTTTCAGGGATGTGTCGTCGAGCCGGTGTGGATGGCAACAGCGGAAAAGAAGTGGGAGTACTCATGGATGGTCAACTCCGCCTGGGTCAGTTCCATCAGGTAAGCTGCTAGATCCATATTGGTCGTTCGCTCTGTTACGCGTGCAGACAGCTAAGGCAGACGAGGAGAGCGGGTCTAAATGCAAGCTTACTTTATTATAAACAGATAAACAAATAAACACAAAGAAAAAAACCCACAATGGGGAAATAAACACAAGACAGAGGAAACGGGCAGGAAACACATACCAGGCTAACAACACTCAACGAACGACAAGGAGTGAACAAAAAGCAGGGCTTAAATACACAGTGAGTGATGACTGAATAAGACACAGGTGAGAACAATGAACAAAATGGCAGTGATGATGGCAGGTGGATTCTGGGAAGTGTAGTTCTTTAACAATGACAAGTGAACACGAAGACTAACAAAGAGACTAAGGGGCTACACAAGGGACAAAAGTGAAAACTAAGGAATGCAAAGGTGACAAAAATGGCAGACAGAGGGCAACAGTGAAACAAGACAAGGAATTCCTAACAACATTTTTTGAAAAGGTATTTTTTTTCAGTAGTATTGCAACCTATTGCAACCTATTGGATATATTGACTTTATTTTCCCTCTTTACATCACAGTCTTGTTTTCATTCTCATCCAATTAAAAATGGTGTCTACCCTGATGAAGGTCCATTGGGGTTAAGTAAGAACATATAAAAGGCAGCACTGTCATTGAAAACGTAGGTCAGGACTTGAAATTCAAACCCATCACACCAGGTATGTGAGCTAGAGTATCAATAGCTGTGAAGAATCCTTCTCTATCATCATGTAAACATACTCTTATTTCATATCTTTATCTGTATGTGTCTATAAGCACAGGTGTGTGAGTCATACCCGGTTTACATGCAGCACAGATGTGAAGTTTGTAGTAAGCTTGTTGTAATCTTAGTAAGGCAGTGTATCAAGCCATACTAGAAGTGTGTGGGGTGTGTGTATTTTCAGATCTACTTTGGTCTGATATTGATATAAGAAAGTGTAAATTAGATGGTGTACAGCAAGTCTATAGCTTGCTAGTGTTAGCTTTGGAGATTTAAATTTAGAACCAATTAGTAAACATTTGACTGTGACCTAAATGAGAGGGAGGAGAATCCTCAGCAAAGACAATGTAGTGCTCTGCTCTAACATCTTTTCTTCGCATCACAGGAAATCAGTTGACCTGGCAAAAGCTGCTCATACAGCATCTTTTCACTGCCGAGCTACAACAGCTGTGTCTTGACAATCAGCATGCATCTTGTTTTCAGTCTGCTTTGCACATGAATCAATAAATAACTCAAACGCAATACTATTTCCCCCCAGATTGAGATTCTGTAGAAAACCTGGTTACACAGTAGCTGAACGGCCATGCTTAACTGACTTTTCAGTAGTGTTTCACTCACTCTCTCGCACACACACACACACATACATGTTGGTGTGGCTATCCTTGTGATTTTTATACTGTACAAACTATAGATTCTATCCTCTAACCTTACCCCTAAACCTAACCCTCACAATTTAAAAAAAAAACATAAGCAATTTGAATTACGGGGACACTAGATATGTCCTCATAAACCACATTTATAGCATAATATCCTTGTATTTAACAGTTTGTAACCTAAAAAAAAATCCTCCTAAACCACCCAAACCCACACACACACACATACACACACACAGACATCTAGAGAGAGAGACAGAGAGAGAGAGATATGCAAACTTAATAAGTTACAATAGGCATATCAGAAATTAATGTTATATGCAGTTTAACTGTGCACTAATTTTTTTCATGTCATTTTTTGTATATGTTTTGCTGGTAAATATGGAAGTCGTCTTGGTCTTACACTGACACCTAGGGGCATGGATGCAGCATCATTTAAAAACAATAGTTTTCTGTTAACGATGCCATTGTTGAAATGCACTATTCACAGACAGCCATGATTAATTTACTCAGTGAGTAAAAGTGTCCAATATCTCGAGTTGCCAACTCTCCAGGATTTTTTGGGATTGTCCTGGTTTTTGTATGTCTGCACTGCAATAATTACATTCCATTTCGGGACTCAAATGTCCTGGAATTTAAAAACATTTCTAACGCAATCACATAAGGATCAAACATGCTCTCCTAAACCTCTACTAAAAATCTTTATATGAAGCATTTTAAAAGTCTGATTTATTTTTAGTGATTATCTAAATGTCTTGTGTTTCACTGAAAACAAAAAAATCACTGTCATTGTGTTTCGCATGACATCAGGATATGTCGATGATGACACAGTTTTCACTTTTATTTAACACTTAGAATATTATCCACAATGTTTATGTACATTTATTTGATTTCCTTTGTTTTCCTTAAGCAAAGAATGCAGAACATCTTTCAAAGAATGCAGAACATGTTCAGTGTGGAGTCATAAAACTTAGTGATCTGTAACAGAACCATAAACTCAAGTAAACTGCTTAGGAACAGAATAAGTAAGTAATAAGTTAACCTACAGTTTACACAATAACAAAGTTATTGTTTTAACTAAATTATTTGCTGTTTCAAACAATGAGTAAACAGTCATGAAAATATGTTTTATTTCATATATGATGATTAGCAGTACTTTTTTCAGTCATTGATTGTTGTCCAGGAATTTGACATGGCCAAGGTGTCAACCCGACCAATAACAGGGCAGTTACTGCGATAGTGTGATTAATCTAGTAGATTTTGGTGGTCCAAAATATTACACTATACTTTATATACTTCTTTTCCTGTCAAAATGCATTTATTTCCATCTTAGGGAGAAAAAAATCTATATTTAACAATATTGTGTTTTATAAAAAAAATTCAAACAAAGAGTATACATATAGAATTGCACCAAAAGAGCAACAATTTAAGTAACATTAAACATTTCCCAAAGTATAATTGGGAGGTTGACTAATTGAAAGATCTAGTCTCCCCATAGGTTGCATTTTTATTGCAATGGGCATTAAATCTCTTAAACTCTTAAATCCTCTACATATTAATCAGCCGGTAAACTGTGGCTATCCGCTTTGCTGCAGCAATCGTGAAGCCAAATGCATAAATGTACAGTAAATGTTCAGAATTTGCATCAGCATCAAGCGCCGCTTTAAACTCCACATGAAAAGTAAAAAAATATCAGACAAAACGTCTGATAGTTAGTTAAGACTTGACGTGCTTCTGTGGTTATTAGAATGCACCTTATGTAGGCTGAAAATACTTACTTAACTAGTGTTAAGAGGTCCTTTCTCCATAATTTTATCATTGACACGGAAGCACTGTTTTGTGTAGGTTGTGAAGTGTGCATCAATTTAATGACTCCAGGTGAACACATTACAAAGGTTCGGCCCTTCCAACCAGTGATTATGCTGTATTAACAGTAAATGCTTTAATTGCGATTAAAAAATATTGACGCTTTAAACTTTTTTAATTAACTGCATGCGTTCTGACAGCTCTAAGTAAAAATAATAATTTATGTTAACAAAAGCCATTTTCTCCTCTTTTTATCTGCTTTCATCTCTGACCAAATATTCCATCTCCACCAGTCTTTTCCACTCTATGTGCACTTTAAGTTATGTGTGCTGTCGTTCTAAATAGCCATAAAGCTAGCAGCCATTTCTGTCTCTCAGATATATGACATTACTTCCCTTTTATTCTGTGAACCATAAAATATGTGAGTTCATGTTCAAGGAATGAGAAAGAGAGAGGAAAAATAGACAGAGGAGACAGACTGAGAGAGAAGGCATATTGCTTATTGAAACACTGTGGGGGATGTGGAAAGAGATATAGTGGGAGAGTGGAGAGAGGAGAGAGTTAGTTGCTGGCAGTTTATCATACGGAATGCCCAGCTCTGCTGTGGTGGCGATTAACAACAGACAGACAGGCGTCATGGTAATACACAAGCTTCTGGAGGGATGAGTGAGGCGTCAGGAATCTGATGACACCCCAGGCATGGTGCCTCATGGCTAGGATACATTGATGGAGAGCCAAAGTGACATGTAATACTAGGACTCTCTCATATGCCTACACACTTAAATACACTTACAAATTACTGTATGACTCTCACAAACTAAACAGCATTTTTAAATATACTATATGGCCAAAAGTATGTGGACACCCCTTCTTAATGAACAGATCTGGCCATTTCAGCTACAAATTTTACTAACAGGGTTATAAAATATCAAGAATACACCCATGCTGTATATTATTAAGTAAACATTTTCAGTAGAAAGGGGTGTAGTAAAGATCTCAGTGACTTGACTGGATAGCACAAAGCCCAGACCTTATCCCTATTGAAAATCCCTTTGGGATGAATTGAAATATCAATTATGATCATTGACCAACTTCAGTGCTTGACTTCACTGATGCTCTTGTGCATGAATTGGATCAAACTCCCACAGCCAGGATTCAACATGTTGTGGTTAGCCTGGACCCACTTTATTTTAGGTGTCTTTAACTACTATGTACTTAAGCGTTTGATACAATGTACTCATTATGTACATACGTTTTGAAGTGCAGAGGACAGACTCAATGACTGCTGAGTAGAACTGTATCAGCAGTGCCTGTGGCAGGTTGAACTTCCTCAACTGGCGAAGGAAATACAACCTCTGCTGGGCCTTTTTCACAATGGAGTCAATATGGGTCTCCCACTTCAGGTCCTGTGAGATGGTAGAACCCAGGAACCTGAATGACCCCACTGCTGCCACAGTGATGTTCAGAATGTCGAACGGAGTCAGTGTTGTGGTGTTCATCTACAGTGTTTTGAGCGTGTTCAGCTCCAGGTTGTTTTGAATGCACCAGACATCCAGCTGTTCAACCTCCCTTCTGTATGTAGACTCATCGTCATCCTGAATGAGGTTGATGACAGTAGTGTTGTCTGCAAACTTCAGGAGATTGAGGGGTCCTTGGCGGTGCAGTCATTTGTGTACAAGGAGAAGAGTAGTTGGAAAGCACACATCCCTGGGGGCACCAGTGCTGATCCTTGATCCTAGATCCTTGATTATGTCCCTGGTCTGTCCAGATGTTGGAGGATATGATGCAATCCCATGTTGAATGCATCATCCACAGACCTGTTTGCTCGATGTGCAAATTGAAGGGGATCCAGAAAGTGTCCACTGATGTCCTTCAGGTTGGCTAATACCAGTCTCTCAAATGAATTCACAAACACAGACTTCAGAACGACAGATCTGTAGTCATTAAGTCCTGTGATTATAAATTTCTTTGGGACAGGGTTGATGGTGGAGCATTTGAAGCAGCAGGGAACACTGCTCCAGTGATCTGTTGAAGATCTGTAAGGAGATGAGGCCAGCTGGTCTGCACAGGATTTTAGACAAGTGGGCGAAACACATTTTGGGCCCTGTGGTTTCCTTGTCTTTTGTTTCCGGAGGACCCTGCACACATCCCAAGTGCAGGTTGAATAGCAAAAGGGGGGATGAGGGTGGTTGCAAGAGGTGTTGATGTTTGTGTGAAGCTGATATAGCAGCAAAGGGAAGACCAACTATGAATGCCCATGGTTTTTAAATAATATGTTCAACAAGCATATATTGGTGTGGTGTTTGGGTGTCCTCATACATCTGGCTATTTGGTGTACATTCAAACAGCAGTACTCAACCAATCACAAGCACACATAAATGATTGAAACTTAGACAAGATACAAATACAGTTTTTAGCAAACATCTGCAGTGTAAACACACTCACACATACAAGTTTATCTGCAGCTCAATAACTGCAGGCTGAGAGCATATAATTTATTCTGATAAGAGAGGCAGATAATTTAATCAGTTTGCTAAGGTCTATGAAGATAGAACCAACATTAACATACACACTTGTGCTTCCAGGTTAATTATTTGTCTGTGTTGTCCCTCCACTATGACACTTTTACAACATTTGTGGGTGTGTGTTTTATGTATAGGTCATATATTCTTTAAACACTAAGAATGAGGAGCAAGAGGCAACCCTGCAATCACTAAGGCGTGTTGCCACAGAGGCACAGGGCAGCCTCCAGCCAACCACATGCCAGGATGATGAAGATGACGAGTCAGCAATTGTTCTTAGGACACGCCTTCTAGAGCTGCAGGCCACAGTAGAGGAGGTAAATGTGTGTGGTCACATAAGGTGGAAATTAGCAAGGGATCAGATATTATATCAGTATCTGGGTAACAATATCATATTGCAAAAATTTTAGTTTCTTATTTAGTGAATGAAATGGATATTTACAACTGATGTAATGCATTATATGTTGTAATAATTTATGGTAGTGGTTCTCAAATGTTTGAAGCCCCCTATTGTCCAAGACAATAATTAAAGGCCCTCACCCCCAAATAGGCAAAGATATTTAATCTGATAATTGTACTGTAATGATGAAAAAGCTGCTTGTTTTCAAAGTTGTTGTAGGGAGTGGTTGAATAAAAAGAATACATATTATATCATTTTACACGCACATCTTGATTTTTTTTGCAGTTATTATAATTTTTTTAGATTTTTATAGCAAGTTTTGTTATTATATTATAGCTTATTAACTTATTTTAACACTTAAATGCATGGGTGTGTTGCCAAACATTATATACTCCGGTCTTTAGCGATCCGGAATGGATCTCTATCACAAATGGATCTACAAAGTCAAATTTTCTAATATTTTCAAGACAATTAGAAAATAGAATAAACACAATATAATACATATATTCATATGTATTTTGATGTTTTAATTTTCATTTATCAAAGAGATGATGCAAAGAATATATAACATTATTCATTACTTTCACAGTGAAATTTGATGAGACGCAACTGGCTGTCAAACACATATTCAGCTACACATAATCGGAGTTGATGAATAATAGAATATATGCTACAGGATTACATATTTAAAATACAAAATATTAGTTATCATATATTTTGTAATCAGAATAGATTTAGGTTAAAAAAATATTTTCATTACTGAAGAGATTACTTTGCATTTTATTGTCATTTGTTCCATTTAATATTTAGTCTATTCAGTTGAAAAACATTCATCCGTATAAAAGATGCAGTCCAAAGAGCATTTGAACAACTGTTTTCTTAAGATGTATTAAATTCATACAAGCAAGTTAAAATTTTGGAACAGCAGAAATAGAAATAAACCTAGTGTAAATGGTCATGTGAAAATTTTGTTTTATGCCAAGTTAAAATGCTATTTCTAGCCATTTTATATGCACCTGTTACCAGGCATGGCAATTTTTAATCAAGAAAATTCATATTAGATCACAGTTTTTTTCTCTAGTAAGACCTTTGATATTAGGACAAAAATCTTGTTCTTAATGAAAAGTTTTGTATAGTTTTTCTGTAAAAATAGAATTTAGTTTTTTCTTGTTTTATAAGTAACACTGCATAAGATATTTAGGGTTTTCAGATAATCTATTTTTAACATGTGTATTTTGCATATTTTTATAGTCAAAACAAGTGCTGAAGAAGTAATCCAAAGTATTTAGATTATGTTACTGAGTATGCCTTGAGTAATCTAACGAAATACATTGCAAATTCAATTTTACAGCATGTATTCTGTAATCTGTAGTGGAATACATTTTAAAAGTTACCCTTCCAACCCTGCACATAATCTACACATAATATACACATATGTATTTTCTTAGGCACTTATTGAGTCTAAATAGATGCACAATTTAAATAATTTCAGTAGTACACCCAAATGACATATCGTACTGTTCATGTGTTGCACTTGCTATAGTTTACTTCCATGTTGCTTCTTTGTCGACTTGTAATGTCAAATGTAAATCAAGTCAATCACTGACACAACAACACCACATTGAGTAAGAAATAGCATGTATAATATGTTTGTGTACATGCATATGGAATACTGATAATTCATGTTTTTTGTACATAGTACTCATTTGTACTTCTAATAAACAAAGAAATATATATCCTGTGATAGTAAACTTAAATAAATATTATTTTTTTTAAATGTATAAATATGATTTTATAAAAAAAACATAATGACACTTTTACATATCTAGGGTCAGTCATGACCCAATACACTTTTGGTTATAGTTACAAAGTAGTTAAATTATATATATGTTTTTCCTTCTTGATCTGATTGGTGGTAAAGAACGTCTATGTTACTAGTGTAACCCCCATTCCT
>NC_068280.1:31027624-31087477 GCF_025860055.1 Xyrauchen texanus | reverse complement strand
ACTCTTCTTCTCCTGACCCGTAGCTCCAATTGACTTGAAATTTGGTACACATTTGTAGAATGGACATCCTTGAAAACATTACTTGGGAAAAATGAATGTGATACAAAATGTCTGAAAGGGGCGTGTTTATGTAAATGTCCAAATTTTAACAATATATACCTGTCAATAAATCAAATGTAATTTTGACTGATGGTTTTTCAAACCTAACATACTTCAAGATGACATCACTCTGAAGTACTGCGCAAAGAATGGCCGACATTCGCCCCTAGGGGGCGCTACAGGCCACTCCAAAATTCCCATTTTCTGGTCAAAAATGTTCTAATTTGGTACACTGATACTACATGCCAACAGGAACCCACAAACCACGAATGGCCAACATTCAGCCATTAGGGGCCTACAGGTAATTCCAAAAATCCCATTTTCTGGTCAAACATTTTCTAATTTGGTGTATTGATTCTACAGGCCGACAGGAACCCACAAACCAAGAAAGGCCCACATTCGCCCCTAGGGGCGCTTACAGGCCACTCCAAAATTCCCATTTTCTGGTCAAATATTTTCTAATTTTGTACATTTATACTACAGGCCAACAGGAACCCACAAACCAAGAATGACCAACATTTGCCCATAGGTGGCGCTACAGGCCACGCCCCAAATTTTTTTTTCAAAATGATATAATATCCACCCCATTTGTCCAATTCTTCTGAAACTTGGTGTACATGCCTCATTTCTCATTGGGAACAAAAAGCCTCAAGGATCCATAAGGTCCGGTATGGATTTTCCTGTACATTGAAAATGTTTTGTTTAGGAATCAGACGAAGACATGTTTTTTTGAATTCCTTAATTGGGAGGGTTTATCCCCAACCATCTACTGATCAATTTTAAATTGACATTGATGCTCTGCCATTATCTCTGAACCAAGAAAAAGCCCATAGGTGCTACAGCCAGCAAAAACTCCAAGTGATACATTCCGCCATTTGTCCAAATCTTCTGAAATTGGTGTATGCCTTTCTCATGGGAACAAAGCCTCAGAACCTAACTTCCGCATATAGATTTTCCGCGTGAAAATTTGAAACCTACAAAACTCTTCTTCTCCTGAACCGTAGCTCCAACTGACTTGAAATTTGGTACACATGTGTAGAATTGAAGTCTTTGAAAACTTTACTTAGGAAAAATGAATACGATACAAAATGGCTGAAAGGGGCGTGTTTATGTAAATGTCCAAATTTTAACAATATATGACGTGTCAATAAATCAAATGTAATTTTGACTGATGGTTTTTCAAACCTAACATGCTTCAAGATGACATCACTCTGAAGTACTGCGCAAAGAATGGCCAACATTCAGCCTCTAGGGGGCTTACAGGCCATGCCGAAATTCCCATTTTCTGGTCTAAAATGTTCTAATTTGGTACAATGGTACTACAGGCCAACAGGAACCCACAAACCAAGAATGGACGACATTCAGCCACTAGGGGGCTTACAGGCCACTCCAAAATTCCCATTTTCTGGTCAAAAATGTTCTAATTTGGTACACTGATACTACATGCCAACAGGAACCCACAAACCACGAATGGCCAACATTCGCCATTAGGGGCTTACAGGTAATTCCAAAAATCCCATTTTCTGGTCAAACATTTTCTAATTTGGTGTATTGATTCTACAGGCCGACAGGAACCCACAAACCAAGAAAGGCCCACATTCGGCCCCTAGGGGGCTTACAGGCCACTCCAAAATTCCCATTTTCTGGTCAAATATTTTCTAATTTTGTACATTTATACTACAGGCCAACAGGAACCCACAAACCAAGAATGACCAACATTTGCCCATAGGTGGCGCTACAGGCCACGCCCCAAAAATTTTTTTTCAAAATGATATAATATCCACCCCATTTGTCCAATTCTTCTGAAACTTGGTGTACATGCCGCATTTCTCATTGGGAACAAAAAAGCCTCAAGGATCCATAAGGTCCGGTATGGATTTTCCTGTACATTGAAAATGTTTTGTTTAGGAATCAGACAAAGACATGTTTTTTTGAATTCCTTAATTGGGAGGGTTTATCCCCAACCATCTACTGATCAATTTTAAATGATTTGCCATTTTGAGGAGGAATCCGCATTGCTGCTTGCAGCTATATTTATTATTATTATTATTATTCTTCTCCTTGAGCCCAAATAGCTCAAAAAGTCACTGGTCAAAAGTTTTCTAAATTGGCACATTGATAGTCCATGCCAACGGTACCCCTAAACCAAGAATGGTCAACATTCGCCCATAGGTGGCGTTACAGGCCACGCCCAAAAAAAATATTTTCAAAGTGATACCATTTCCACGCCATTTGTCCAAATCTCCTGAAACTTGGTGTACATGCCTCATTTCTCATGGGGAACAAAAAGCCTCAAGAACCCATAACTTCCGCCATGATGGATTTTCCCGTACGTTGAAAATTTGCGTAAAACCTACAAAACTCTTCTTCTCCTGAACCGTAGCTCCAATTGACTTGAAATTTGGTACACATGTGTAGAATTGAAGTCTTTGAAAACGTTACTTAGGAAAAATGAATACGATACAAAATGGCTGAAAGGGGCGTGTTTATGTAAATGTCCAAATTTTAACAATATATACGTGTCAATAAATCAAATGTAATTTTGACTGATGGTTTTTCAAACCTAACATGCTTCAAGATGACATCACTCTGAAGTACTGTGCAAAGAATGGCCATGCCAAAATTCCCATTTTCTGGTCAAAAATGTTCTAATTTGGTAAATTAATAGTACAGGCCAACAGGAATCCACAAACCAAGAATGACCGACATACGCCACTAGGGGGCACTACAGGACAAGCCAAAATTCCCATTTTCTGGTCAAAAATGTTCTAATTCGGTACAAGAATAGTACAGGCCAACAGGAATCCACAAACCAAGAATGACCGACATTCACCACTAGGGGGCACTACAGGACAAGCCAAAATTCCCATTTTCTGGTCAAAAATGTTTTAATTCGGTACAAGAATAGTACAGGCCAACAGGAATCCACAAACCAAGAATGACTGACATTCGCCACTAGGGGGCACTACAGGACAAGCCAAAATTCCCATTTTCTGGTCAAAAATTTTCTAATTTGGTACTTTGATACTACAGGCCAACAGGAACCCACATACCAAGTGTGGCCCACATTCGCCCTTAGGGGGCTTACAGGCTACTCCAAAATTTCGTTTTCTGGTCAAAAACGCTCTAATTTGGTACATTGATACTGCAGGTCAACAGGAACCCTCAAACCAAGAATGGCCAACATTCAGCCCCTAGGGGGCACTACAGGCCATGCCGAAATTCCCATTTTCTGGTCAAAAATGTTCTAATTTGGTACATTAATAGTACAGGCCAAAAGGAATCCACAAACCAAGAATGACCGACCTTCACCACTAGGTGGCGCTTAGAGGCCATGCCGAAATTCCCATTTTCTGGTCTAAAATGTTCTAATTTGGTACAATGGTACTACAGGACAACAGGAACCTACAAACCAAGAATGGCCGACATTCGCCACTAGGGGGCTTAAAGGCCACTGCCAAAATTCCCGTTTTCTGGTCAAAAATGTTCTAATTTGGTACATTGATACTACAGGCCAACAGGAACCCACAAACCAAGAATGGCCAACATTCACCCCTAGGGGGCGCTACAGGCCATGCCGAAATTCCCATTTTCTGGTCTAAAATGTTCTAATTTAGACAATGGAACTACAGGCCAACAGGAACCCACAAACCAAGAATGGCCAACATTCGCCATTAGGGGGCGCTACAGGTAATTACCAAAAGTCCCATTTTCTGGTCAAACATTTTCTAATTTGGTACATTGATTCTACAGGCCAAAAGGAACCCACAAACCAAGAATGGCTCACATTCGCCCCTAGGGGGCGTTACAGGCCACTCCAAAATTCCCATTTTCTGGTCAAATATTTTCTAATTTTGTACATTGATACTACAGGCCAACAGGAACCCACAAACCAAGAATGGCCCACATTCGACCATAGTTGGTGCTACAGGCCACGCCCCAAAAAAATATTTTCAAAGTGATACCATTTCCACGCCATTTGTCCAATTCTTCTGAAACTTGGTGTACATGCCTCATTTCTCATTGGGAACAAAAAGCCTCAAGGATCCATAAGGTCCGGTATGGATTTTCCTGTACATTGAAAATGTTTCGTTTAGGATTCAGACAAAGACATGTTTTTTGAATTCCTTAATTGGGAGGGTTTATCCCCAACCATCTACTGATCAATTTTAAATGATTTGCTATTTTGAGGAGGAATCCGCATGGCTGCTTGCAGCTATATTTATTATTATTATTATTATTATTATTCTCCTTGAGCCCAAATAGCTCAAAAAGTCACTGGTCAAAAGTTTTCTAAATTGGCACATTGATAGTCCATGCCAACGGGTACCCCCAAACCAAGAATGGTCAACATTCGCCCATAGGTGGCGCTACAGGCCACGCCCAAAAAAAATATTTTCAAAGTGATACCATTTCCACGCCATTTGTCCAAATCTCCTGAAACTTGGTGTACATGCCTCATTTCTCATGGGGAACAAAAAGCCTCAAGAACCCATAACTTCCGCCATGATGGATTTTTCCAGTACGCTGAAAATTTGCGTAAAACCTACAAAACTCTTCTTCTCCTGAACCGTAGCTCCAATTGACTTGAAATTTGGTACACATGTGTAGAATTGAAGTCTTTGAAAACGCTACTTAGGAAAAATGAATACTGATACAAAATGGCTGAAAGGGGCGTGTTTATGTAAATGTCCAAATTTTAACAATATATACGTGTCAATAAATCAAATGTAATTTTGACTGATGGTTTTTCAAACCTAACATGCTTCAAGATGACATCACTCTGAAGTACTGTGCAAAGAATGGCCATGCCAAAATTCCCATTTTCTGGTCAAAAATGTTCTAATTTGGTAAATTAATAGTACAGGCCAACAGGAATCCACAAACCAAGAATGACCGACATACGCCACTAGGGGGCACTACAGGACAAGCCAAAATTCCCATTTTCTGGTCAAAAATGTTCTAATTCGGTACAAGAATAGTACAGGCCAACAGGAATCCACAAACCAAGAATGACCGACATTCGCCACTAGGGGGCACTACAGGACAAGCCAAAATTCCCATTTTCTGGTCAAAAATGTTTTAATTCGGTACAAGAATAGTACAGGCCAACAGGAATCCACAAACCAAGAATGACTGACATTCGCCACTAGGGGGCACTACAGGACAAGCCAAAATTCCCATTTTCTGGTCAAAAATTTTCTAATTTGGTACTTTGATACTACAGGCCAACAGGAACCCACATACCAAGTGTGGCCCACATTCAGCCCTTAGGGGCGCTACAGGCTACTCCAAAATTTCGTTTTCTGGTCAAAAACGTTCTAATTTGGTACATTGATACTGCAGGTCAACAGGAACCCTCAAACCAAGAATGGCCAACATTCGCCCCTAGGGGGCACTACAGGCCATGCCGAAATTCCCATTTTCTGGTCAAAAATGTTCTAATTTGGTACATTAATAGTACAGGCCAAAAGGAATCCACAAACCAAGAATGACCGACCTTCACCACTAGGTGGCGCTAGAGGCCATGCCGAAATTCCCATTTTCTGGTCTAAAATGTTCTAATTTGGTACAATGGTACTACAGGACAACAGGAACCTACAAACCAAGAATGGCCGACATTCGCCACTAGGGGGCGCTAAAGGCCACGCCAAAATTCCCGTTTTCTGGTCAAAAATGTTCTAATTTGGTACATTGATACTACAGGCCAACAGGAACCCACAAACCAAGAATGGCCAACATTCACCCCTAGGGGGCGCTACAGGCCATGCCGAAATTCCCATTTTCTGGTCTAAAATGTTCTAATTTAGACAATGGAACTACAGGCCAACAGGAACCCACAAACCAAGAATGGCCAACATTCAGCCATTAGGGGCGCTACAGGTAATTACCAAAAGTCCCATTTTCTGGTCAAACATTTTCTAATTTGGTACATTGATTCTACAGGCCAAAAGGAACCCACAAACCAAGAATGGCTCACATTCAGCCCCTAGGGGCGCTTACAGGCCACTCCAAAATTCCCATTTTCTGGTCAAATATTTTCTAATTTTGTACATTGATACTACAGGCCAACAGGAACCCACAAACCAAGAATGGCCCACATTCGACCATAGTTGGTGCTACAGGCCACGCTCCAAAAAAATATTTTCAAAGTGATACCATTTCCACGCCATTTGTCCAATTCTTCTGAAACTTGGTGTACATGCCTCATTTCTCATTGGGAACAAAAAGCCTCAAGGATCCATAAGGTCCGGTATGGATTTTCCTGTACATTGAAAATGTTTCGTTTAGGATTCAGACAAAGACATGTTTTTTTGAATTCCTTAATTGGGAGGGTTTATCCCCAACCATCTACTGATCAATTTTAAATGATTTGCTATTTTGAGGAGGAATCCGCATGGCTGCTTGCAGCTATATTTATTATTATTATTATTATTCTTCTTCTCCTTGAGCCCAAATAGCTCAAAAAGTCACTGGTCAAAAGTTTTCTAAATTGGCACATTGATAGTCCATGCCAACGGTACACCCAAACCAAGAATGGTCAACATTCGCCCATAGGTGGCGCTACAGGCCACGCCCAAAAAAAATATTTTCAAAGTGATACCATTTCCACGCCATTTGTCCAAATCTCCTGAAACTTGGTGTACATGCCTCATTTCTCATGGGGAACAAAAAAGCCTCAAGAACCCATAACTTCCGCCATGATGGATTTTTCCGTACGTTGAAAATTTGCGAAAACCTACAAAACTCTTCTTCTCCTGAACCGTAGCTCCAACTGACTTGAAATTTGGTACACATGTGTAGAATTGAAGTCTTTGAAAACTTTACTTAGGAAAAATGAATACGATACAAAATGGCTGAAAGGGGCGTGTTTATGTAAATGTCCAAATTTTAACAATATTGACGTGTCAATAAATCAAATGTAATTTTGACTGATGGTTTTTCAAACCTAACATGCTTCAAGATGACATCACTCTGAAGTACTGCGCAAAGAATGGCCAACATTCGCCCCTAGGGGGCGTTACAGGCCATGCCGAAATTCCCATTTTCTGGTCTAAAATGTTCTAATTTGGTACAATGGTACTACAGGCCAACAGGAACCCACAAACCAAGAATGGACGACATTCGCCACTAGGGGGCGCTACAGGCCACTCCAAAATTCCCATTTTCTGGTCAAATATTTTCTAATTTTGTACATTGATACTACAGGCCAACAGGAACCCACAAACCAAGAATGGCCCACATTCGACCATAGGTGGCGCTACAGGCCACGCCCCAAAAAAATATTTTCAAAGTGATACCATTTCCACGCCATTTGTCCAATTCTTCTGAAACTTGGTGTACATGCCTCATTTCTCATTGGGAACAAAAAAGCCTCAAGGATCCATAAGGTCCGGTATGGATTTTCCTGTACATTGAAAATGTTTCGCTTAAGATTCAGACAAAGACATGTTTTTTGAATTCCTTAATTGGGAGGGTTTATCCCCAACCATCTACTGATCAATTTTAAATGATTTGCCATTTTGAGGAGGAATCCGCATTGCTGCTTGCAGCTATATTTATTATTATTATTATTATTCTTCTCCTTGAGCCCCAATAGCTCAAAAAGTCACTGGTCAAAAATTTTCTAAATTGGCACATTGATACTCCATGCCAACGGGTACCCCCAAACCAAGAAAGGCCCACATTCGCCCATAGGTGGCGCTACAGGCCACGCCCAAAAAAACAAAATTCAAAGTGATACAATTTCCACGCCATTTGTCCAAATCTTCTGAAATTTGGTGTACATGCCTCATTCCTCATGGGGAACAAAAAGCCTCAAGAACCCATAACTTCCGCCATGATGGATTTTCCCGTACTTTGAAAATTTGCGAAAACCTACAAAACTCTTCTTCTCCTGAACCGTAGCTCCAATTGACTTGAAATTTGGTACACATGTGTAGAATGGACATCCTTGAAAACGTTACTTAGGAAACATGAATACGATACAAAATGGCTGAAAGGGGCGTGTTTATGTAAATGTCCAAATTTTAACAATATATACGTGTCAATAAATCAAATGTAATTTTGACTGATGGTTTTTCAAACCTAACATGCTTAAAGATGACATCACTCTGAAGTACTGTGCAAAGAATGGCCATGCCAAAATTCCCATTTTCTGGTCAAAAATGTTCTAATTTGGTAAATTAATAGTACAGGCCAACAGGAATCCACAAACCAAGAATGACCGACATACGCCACTAGGGGCACTACAGGACAAGCCAAAATTCCCATTTTCTGGTCAAAAATGTTCTAATTCAGTACAAGAATAGTACAGGCCAACAGGAATCCACAAACCAAGAATGACCGACATTCAGCCACTAGGGGGCACTACAGGACAAGCCAAAATTCCCATTTTCTGGTCAAACATTTTCTAATTTGGTACTTTGATACTACAGGCCAACAGGAACCCACATACCAAGTGTGGCCCACATTCAGCCCTTAGGGGCGCTACAGGCTACTCCAAAATTTCGTTTTCTGGTCAAAAACGTTCTAATTTGGTACATTGATACTGCAGGTCAACAGGAACCCTCAAACCAAGAATGGCCAACATTCAGCCCTAGGGGCACTACAGGCCATGCCGAAATTCCCATTTTCTGGTCAAAAATGTTCTAATTTGGTACATTAATAGTACAGGCCAAAAGGAATCCACAAACCAAGAATGACCGACATTCACCACTAGGTGGCGCTAGAGGCCAAGCCGAAATTCCCATTTTCTGGTCAAAAAGTTATAATTTGGTACATTGATACTACAGGCCAACAGGAACCCACAAACCAAGTATGGCCCACATTCGCCATTAGGGGGCTTACAGGCCACTCCCAAAATTTCGTTTTCTGGTCAAAAATTTTCTAATATGGTACATTGATACTACTGGCCAACAGGAACCCACAAACAAAGAGTGGCCAACATTCACCCCTAGGGGCACTAGAGGCCACGCTGAAATTCCCATTTTATGGTCAAAAATGTTCTAATTTGGTACATTGATACTACAGGTCAACAGGAACCCTCAAACCAAGAATGGCCAACATTCACCCCTAGGGGCGCTACAGGTAATTCCCAAAAGTCCCATTTTCTGGTCAAATATTTTCTAATTATGTACATTGATACTACAGGCCAACAGGAACCCACAAACCAAGAATGACCCACATTTGCCCATAGGAGGCGCTACAGGCCACGCCCCAAAAAATATTTTCAAAGTGATACCATTTCCACGCCATTTAACCAATTCTTTTGAATCTTGGTGTACATGCCTCATTTCTCATTGGGAACAAAACGCCTCAAGGATCCATAAGGTATGATGGATT
Source organism: Xyrauchen texanus (assembly GCF_025860055.1). Classification (NCBI taxonomy): domain Eukaryota; kingdom Metazoa; phylum Chordata; class Actinopteri; order Cypriniformes; family Catostomidae; genus Xyrauchen; species Xyrauchen texanus. The sequence continues at coordinate 31,078,033 of NC_068280.1, read as the reverse complement.
TTCCTGTAGACTGAAAATGTTTCGTTTAGGATTCAGACAGAAATACATGTTTTTTGGATTCATCCATTGAGAGGGTTTAACCCCAACCCTCTACTGATCAATTTGAAATGATTTGCCATTTTGAGGAGGAATCCGCATTGCTGCTTGCAGCTATATTTATTATTATTATTATTATTATTATTCTCCTTGAGCCCCAATATCTCAAAAAGTCACTGGTCAAAAGTTTTCTAAATTGGCTCATTGATACTCCATGCCAACGGGTACCCCAAACGAAGAATGGTCAACATTCGCACATAGGTGGCACTACAGGCCATGCCCAAAAAATATATTTTCAAAGTGATACCATTTCCACGCCATTTGTCCAAATCTTCTGAAACTTGGTGTACATGCCTCATTTCTCATGGGGAACAAAAAAGCCTCAAGGACCCATACTTCTGCCATTATGGATTTTCCTGTACAGTGAAAATTTTGGAAAACCTACAAAACTCTTCTTCTGCTGAACCTTAGCTCCAATTGACTTGGAATTTGGTAGACATGTGTAGAATGGATGTCTTTCCAAACTTTATTTAGCAAAAATGAATACAATACAAAATGGCTGAAGTGGGGGTGTTTATGTAAATGTACACACAAATGATGATCAAAAATGTAAAAAATCCCATTGATTTACAATGGCTGAGCAAAAGTGCCCCCTCTACTGGATAAATACGGTCTACATGTAAAATCCCATTCACTTACATTGGCTGAGCAAAGAGGCTCCCTCTACTGGAGTAACTCTGTCTACCACATGCAGCTCTCCTGTTTAATCTCTCTAATGCAGCATTTCGGTCTCCTAGTGGGTGGAGCTCCAGATTTAGAAGCCAGAAGACATTTTGCGTCTGGACGAAGGTATGTCAAGTTTTAATGCTTTCCAGTTTGAACATTCAAGCGATTTTACACTATTCAACTCAACAAAGGCAAAACAACTCAAATAAATGTTTGCGAGCTGTTTGTGTGACACAGCGAGCGAGCCGTGTCGCGTCTAACGTTCGCACGCCGATGAGAGTTCGCTTTCCCTTCTTGCGTTTGAACGGACAATTTCATACACCAAAATACATGATATATTGGGGTGTCTGCTATATCTCAAGTGAACAAACAGTTGATAAATAAATCGGGTATCAATATATTTAATTATTAATTAATGCAGTGATCAACATTGATGCCGCTAGTGGTGTCCTGTTAGATTTTTCTCTGTCGAAACAGCGTTAACAGCTTAAACAAAATACTGCGTTATTAACAAAATACTGCGTTAGTTTTGCCCATACTGTACATTTAATACATCGTCACAAACTATGAAAGTTGTACTTTTACAATACACTTACAATAACAACAAAACCTTGTGCTTTTGTAAAATAAAGAAAATAAACCGGGTGTGCCGTCTCCGTCTTAGTTTTTATGACGTGTTTCAGAAAAATAATCGCTAACAGAAACGTACATGAAACATATGTCTTCACGAAGGTTTGTCGGTTGTATACAATGTTTGCCTGTTTGAACATTCAAGCGATTTTACACTATTCAACGCAACAAATGTGAAAACAACTCAAATACATGTTTGCGAGCTGTTTGTGTGACACAGTGAGCCGCGTCGCGTAACGCACCCACTCCGATGAGATGTCGCTTTCGCTGCTGCTTGCGTCTGAACGGACAATTTCATACAACGAAGTGTAAAAATACATGATATATTGAGGAGCCTGTTATGTCAAGTGAACAAACAGTTGAGAAAGAAATCTTGTATAATTATATTGAATTCTGGCATTATTCCAGGTGACATCCTGTTAGATGTTTCTCTCGAAACAGCGGAAACAACTTAAATAAAATACTGCGTCATTTTTACCCATACAGAAACATGCGAGACATCATTACGAACTATGAAATGTGTCCTTTTATATGTGTACAATTACAATAACAACAAAACCTTGTGCTTTTGTAAAATAAAGAAAATAAACAGGGTGCTCAGTCTGTCTTCGCGATAATCTTTCTGAAACACGTCACAAAATTCAAGTGAACCATCAACCATTCACGCAGTCTGTATTTTATCACCTCACACCCATAATCTCTGAAATGAATACAGATGCAACAAGCATTGCACAGAACGAAAATAATGATACTTCACAGTTCTCAAAAGATTAAACTGGACTGTGCCTTGAATATCGTATCATGCGATAAAAGCCTCTTAAAGAGACAGTAACAATTTAGACTTCAGCCCAGTGCATTGACATCCGAAGTAATTGAAAAGTACAAATGGTATTATTTTAAGTTTTTTATTTCTCTCTTACGTGGTAGAATGCCACGTTTTTGAATGGCATGTAAAATGTAAAAATAATCACTCAATTTCCATTTTTTTTCACTGGATCTGTTGCTATTTTAATGATTTAAAAATCAAAGCACTGACCATTTAAAGTGTGAGCTTGTACATTTTGAAATAGTTATAAACAGTCACAGCTGTGCAGTGTTATTATGTGCCTAGATAGTCTTTCAAATAAAATTAGTTTACCCCAAATAGATATTTCTCTCATCATTTACTCACCCTCTTTCTATCCCAGATGTGTATTTCTTTCTTTCTCAGCCCTGTTGGTGCTTTCAATGCACTTGAATGGTGATCAGAACTCACATCAACAAAAATCACATAAATGCAACATAAAAAGTAACCCATAACACTCCAGTGGTTTAATCCATACTTTCAGAAGAGATATTATAGGTGTGGGTGTGAAAAAGATCAATATATGTAGTATATAGAGTATTTTAATTTTTTTTACTATAAATTGTCCACCCTGCTCAGGAGGGGTGATATGCTTTTGTAAATCACAAAAAAAAAGAAAAAGAACTCTTAAGAGAGAAGAGCGCTTGTGAAAGTGAAAGTAGAGATTTATAGTAAAAAATGACTTAATTATTGATCTGTTTCTCACCACTTCTCATTTACTTACATTGAAAGGACCAACAGAGCTGAGATATTCTTCTAAACATCTTCATTCAATTTCTGCAGAAGAAAGTCATACACATCTGGGACTACACGAGGGTGAGGAAATGATCAAATATCCCTTTAACATTCACTTATTTTTACAATGCATAAAATGAATGCTAATTTGGTACATTGATACTACAGACCAACAGGAACCCACAAACCAAGAATGGCCAACATTGGCCCCTAGGGGGCGCTACAGGCCACGCCAAAATTCTCATTTTCTGGTCAAAAATGTTCTAATTTGGTACATTGATAGTACAGGCCAACAGGAACCCACAAACCAAGGATGGACCACATTCGCCAATAGGGGGCGCTACAGGAAATGCAAAAATTCTCATTTTCCGGTCAAAAATGTTCTAATTTCGTACTTTGATACTATAGGCCAACAGGAACCCTCAAACCAAGAATGGCCCACATTCGCCCTTTAGGGGGCGCTACAGGCCACGCCCAAAAAAAATATTTTCAAAGTGATACCATTTCCACGCCATTTGTCCAAATCTTCTGAAACTTGGTATTCATGCCTCATTTCTCATGGGGAACAAAAAAGCCTCAAGAACCCATAATTTCCGCCATTATGGATTTTCCCGTACGTTGAAAATTTTAGAAAACCTACAAAACTCTTCTCCTGAACCGTAGCTCCAATTGACTTGAGATTTGGTACACATGTGTAGAATTGAAGTCTTTGAAAACGTTACTTAGGAAAAATGAATACGATACAAAATGGCTGAAAGGGGCATGTTTATGTAAATGTCCAAATTTTAACAATATATACATGTCAATAAATCAAATGTAATTTTGACCGATGGTTTTTCAAACCTAATATGCTTCAAGATGACATCACTCTGAAGTACTGCGCAAAGAATGGCCAACATTCGCCCCTAGGGGGTACTACAGGCCATGCCGAAATTCCCATTTTCTGGTCAAAAATTGTCTAATTTGGTACATTGATACTACAGGCCAACAGGAATCCACAAACCAAGAATGGCCGACATTCGCACCTAGGGGGCGCTACAGGCCACACCAAAATTCCCGTTTTCTGGTCAAAAATGTTCTAATGTGGTACATTGATACTACAGGCCAACAGGAACCCTCAAACCAAGAATGGCCAACATTCAGCCCTAGGGGGCGCTACATTCCATCCTGAAATTCCCACTTTCTGGTCAAAATTGTTCTAATTTGGTACATTGATACTACGTGCCAACAGGAACGCACAAACCAAGAATGGCCAACATACGCTACAGGTAATTCCCAAAAGTCCCATTTTCTGGTCAAATATTTTCAAATTTTGTACATTGATACTACAGGCCAACAGGAACCCACAAACAAAGAATGGCCCACATTCGCCCATAGGTGGTGCTACAGGCCACGCCCCAAAAAAATATTTTCAAAGTGATACCATTTCCACGCCATTTAACCAATTCTTCTGAAACTTGGTGCACATGCCGCATTTCTCATTGGGAACAAATAAGCCTCAAGGATCCATAAGGTCCAGTATGATGGATTTTCCTGTACACTGAAAATGTTTCGTTTAGGATTCAGACAGAAATACGTGTTTTTTGGATTCATCCATTGAGAGGGTTTAACCCCAACCCTCTACTGATCAATTTTAAATGATTTGCCATTTTGAGGAGGAATCCGCATTGCTGCTTGCAGCTATATTTTTTGTATTATGTTTTGCGTTGAGGTGATACTTGAGACTCGATGTGCTGCAGCGAATTCCTTGTTGCATAGCTTGCACACAACCATGCTCTTATCGACGCTTCCATCCGTTCGTTTTTTAAAATAAAATTTCCCATCCACGGGGCCAACCAAAGCGGTCTCGTCAGCTTCTTCGTTCATGTTCACTGTGGTTTGTTGTTGTCTGAATTCATGAACGCTAGTTGGTGCTCCAGTATTATCGGTCCGCCGAAACTCATCCAGTGAGAAACGTTCCGCGGTGCAAAAATTAAAATACGTAAAACGTGTTATTTTTTGGTGTAATTAATTAATCTTAATTAACGCGTTAAAGTCTGTAATTAATTAATCTAAATTAACGCGTTAAAGTCCCGGCTCTAGTTGTAAATGAACTATCCAGTACGTACTGGACCATCCAGCTACGTCATCGTGCTACAGGCTGCAGCGAGGGGTGTCTCGTTAATTTGGCTAATGTGTGTGCTGCTTATAATAGCTGTAACATGACACAATCCTTTGAATGAAAAAATTTATATATTTTTTTACTCTTAGCTACCAACCTTTCTGTTAATGTTATTAATACTAAAACAGTTTTTGGCTAAGACAAATTGTGATTGAGGTTTACCTGAGCTTATAATGTCTTACCGTATTCACAGCGATTCGAAATGCAATTTTAATTACGTTATTATGGAAATTGATATATGAAATTCTTCCCATCCCATACATGAAAAAATACATGACGTGTTGGTGATATATTATATATAGGCTATATTTTAAAATAGTCTTACATAGGCTATATGAAATAAAATGACACAACCCTGTCTCTTTTTGTTAAATTTCAGTTTTATTGATCAATAATAGCCATTATTAAAGTATAAGTAGCCTAAAAGGTATAAGAAGCTATATAAGTCAAGAAATAAAGCAAGTTAAAAGATTCAGTCAAACATAAGTCAACAGGCTAACGTTACAACGTTACAGTTAAATAGCCTAAATATATAAAGTTATGAAACTTCACTTCATACCCTCAGCCAAAACGATTTGCCAGGGAACAAATCATAGATTAATGAGACCAAAGATATGAGGCTAAAAGCAGGTTTAAAACTTGCCCCATTTAAGTCAACAGGGTGCAAATTTGAAAAGAGGATAACACGATGTAGGCAACACCGATTTTTGTCAGATGGCAGTCAGATGGCTCAGCTAATAACCAAGTCAAATGCTCTGAGGAGGGCCAGCAAGGAAAAATCAGCTGAGCTCAAGAATATTGAGGAGGAGATTCTGGCCAAGAGAGAAGAGCTGAGATCAATGTAGTGCACACTCACGCATCCGCAAACTCGCATCAAGATGTTTCTGTTTTTTTTCTGTAGTTCAAAAATGCATCTAAGCTGTCTTCAGTACTATGTTCAGTTTGAATAAATACATTTTCTTTGCAAGTAATTTTGAGACTCTGCATTTCCTTTCTACGTTTTTTTAATGTCGTGATATAGGTCTTAAATTTCATTCATAATGGTCTTAAAAAGGTCTTAAAAAGTCTTAAATTTGACTTTGTGAAACCTGCAGAAACCCTGTCTATGGCAACAAGCCCTGCCTCCTGCAGAATGGTGCCAGGCTGGACGAGAGGTCAGTTTGAATCTAAAAACAGGAACAAGCACTCTTTAGTCTTCAAAGGGATAGTTCTCCCAAAAAGGAAAATTCTCTCATTTACGACAGATTTTTAACACTCTTCATAGTTAGGAACTCCACGCGTAATTCAAATTAGTGCCTGGCCGACTTATTGGCTGGTAGTAGCTAGAGGTTGACCGATTAATCGGATGAAGTATATCAAGCCGATTATTAGGCAGGCGCATCTGTGGGCAGCCTAGTGTTGTTGTGGAACACGTGTTCGACGCACGCTGCCCCTAGAGTCATTTTCCAGCAGAGTGAGCAGACCTCATTCAGTGCCTAAGGAAGGAGCTAAGTTCCTTGGAGAAAACAGTAAGGATTACATTTGTATAACTCCTTTATATTTAATTAAAAACTTTTGATATGTTACTGCCAACTTCAAGAAAAAACGCGACAAACGTGATTGGATACTTTGGATATTGATAGCGTAGTTGAAGTTGCATTATCACAGTAGAAGGGTTGCTATCATGTCACAATAAGTAAGCAAGAATTTTGCAGTTACAGACAGTGAATCGGAGACTTTTATTTGTTCTGTTTGTGTGTCTTATATTTGAGAGGGTTGTCACTCAATGCAGAGAAATAAGTAATAAAAATTATACCAACGCACTATAGGCTAGTGAAGGACTGGCTTTGGTAAGCTCGGACATTATCGGTTCTGCTGTTGGTACTGGAGAAATTAAGAAAGTACATTTATTATTGCTATAAAGAGAAAGTTATTTTATCTCGCCAGCCATTTCTATGTATAATAATATGAAACCATTTGTCTGATGCAATTTAGCTATTCGCAGTCAGAGAGAGAGAGAGAGAGAGATCTCTCTCACGCGGTGCCACAGCGAGCACAACACGAGCCCTGCTTAATGAGTGATGACGGAGGACAGAACTAAACATTCAAACGTATTCTGGTTTAGATCTGTGATATTACATTTTGGTGATTTTATTTTTGATTTCGCCGTCCAAAGATTATAAAAATAATATTTATACATAAGCCGCATTCTGTCTAGCACAACTTCCTTCCCTTCACAGCGGTGCACTGACATTTCTCCCTAAAACTCAAACTTAACGTCAGAATCAGCACGATCGGTGATTGTTGTAAAATGCAGTCTAGCTACTGTTGCTAAATTGCGGGACGCGTTTAATAATAAAAAGAGCGCAAGAGATACCGTTCCCAAGGCGGTGCGGGCTCCGAAACAGACCGCAACGAGACAAGCAAAGTATAGGCTGTAACACTCTCCAATATATTAAAGAGGAGTTTACACTAATATTGGGATCTACCGTACTGTTTCTATTGATAAGTGTAAAAGAATGGAACAAATAAATATATCAACACAGATGTAAATACCAGTAAACCCAAGTGTATTACAAAATCAAGAATAATATTTACAACAATAACAACACAAGGTGTATGTACATGTAGTAGTGAAGTCCAGAGTGCGCAGAGTTATTTACAGTGATCGGATCAGTCTCAACGGGTGTTTGTAGGGTCTTTGGGATCGATCTAGTGATGGAGTGATGAATTTGATGACAAACCAATGTCCTCTGATAAAAAGATAATCCTGGCAACGAGCCAAACGAAATACCTCCGGGAGGAACGGCATCCCAGCGCTTCCAGGTAGGTCACCAAAGTAATCCAACGTGAATGAGTTTTGTACGTGTGTGTGTACTCGCAAATGAGCCCCGTTTATCGGCATAGCGGTTCTTTAAATAGAAACCGAAAGTAACTTCCTGAATACGTGGTAGGAAAACATGTAAGACGAATTCACGCGAAGATCTCGCGTGAACAGAGATCGGGGAACAACACACAACAGCTGAGGGGAATGACGGATTACAGGGGAAAGCAATATAACAAATAGGCATTAATGACAAACATAATTAGTTTAAAGTCATTGAACCAAATATAAAACATCCCCTTATGTGGCCACGCTACATAGATCCCCCCCCCAGCCTTCGGCATAGGAGGAGATCGTCCGTACCAGCGTTTCAGGTTAACCACATTTAAAATGTCTGTTTTACATGGGTCTCCCCAGCGAACGGTGTAATTTATTGGCCCCATTTTTTTATTATTTCAGCTGGTCCCTCCCATTTGGGCTTAGCTTAGCAGAGTATTTATTGGAGGCAGACGAGAGAGGGTGAGTTCTAACCCAGACTAGATCTCCCGGCTGGAACTGCGCATCTTTCCGTCGGGCATTGTAGTATCTAGCTTGTCTAGATTGTTGCACTCCTACTCGAAGCTTTACCTCCTCTGCCATGGTGTTCTGTCTATCAATTAGGTTATCACGAGGTCTGGTCAGGAGTGGGGTTTTTGAGGATCAACCTCTCCAGGGGACCATGTAGCTGTCTGCCCATCATTAATTCAGCAGGTGCTCTACCTGTGGTTTCCTGATGTGCGGTGTTGATGGCAAACCTTAATTCAGGCAACCACTGGTCCCATCTCTCATGATGTTGTCCCACATATGACGCAATCATTGTTTTTAACGTCCTGTTAATTCTCTCCGTCCGGTTTGTCTGAGGGTGATAACTGGTTGTGAGTTTCTGAATACTTCCCCAGGATTTGCAGAGCTCAGCAAGCACATTGGAGGTGAATTGGGCCCCCCTGTCCGAGATGAGATATTTTGGGACCCCCCATTGTGTAAAGATCTCTTCCCTGAGAATTTTGACAATCTTAGGGGTCTTACTGTCTCGAAGGGGAAACAACTCTACCCATTTGGTGTAATAATCCACAAACACCAGTAAGTAAGCGTTTCGTTTCTTACTGGTCGGGAAAGGTCCCATGAAATACATCCCCCAAGTGTGACCTGGTTCTGTCACTTGTGTATGCTGTAAGAAACCGCTGGGTTTTGTATTGTCATGTTTGTATTTTTGACATGTTTCACATCCTTTTACGTACTCCCAGACATCCTTACGGACAGTTGGCCACCACGCCACCTCCAAGAGCCTCAACAGTGTTTTTAGTCGTCCCAGATGTCCTCCCAGTAATTAATGCCTGAGGAACAACCAGTTGGAATTTATTTCCATTGTTCTTGACAGGAACTCGGCGATATAGCACCCCCTGGTGGACCTCAAAGGTTATTTGGTTTTCTTGAACCTTTCTGGTTTTTTGGGCCAGTTGGAGGAGAGACACCGTATTATCATGACTTTGTGCTTGTGAGATTTCCTGTAACGTGTGGGGTATGTCAGAAGCACATTTTGTTTTTATTATGGCTAGACAGGGCACACTTTCACTTTCAGGAGCTTCACAGACTCGTGACAAGGCATCTGGTCCCAGGTTCAGACATCCTCTTCTGTGATGTACTTGGAAGATGAATCGCTGCAACCTAAGAGTCCACCGGGTCAGCCGAGAGGAGGTTTTAGGACTGTTGAAGGCCCAAGTTAAGGCAGCATGGTCACTATAGATGTCGAAGTGTCTTCCTTCCAGGTAATGTTTCCACTTTTCCACTGCCCAGACCACCGCCAGACACTCTTTTTCAGCCGTAGAATAATTCAGTTCAGGTCCACGCAATGTTTGTGATGCGTAAGCTATTACCCGTTCCCCCACTGGAGTGTGCTGGGTAATGATGGCTCCTAAGCCCACATCACTGGCGTCTGTATGAACCTGGAATGGTTGATTGAGGTCAGGCTGCATCAATACAGGTGGGTCTTGTAACAGCTGTTTGATGTTTTCAAGGCTGGTTTGGCACTCAGGAGTCCAATCCCACTTAACTCCTTTCTTTTTTAGATTGTTTAAGGGAGCTGTGATGTGGGCAAAATGGGGAATGAACTTGTGGTACCACCCGGCTAATCCCAAGAAGCGTTGGAGGGCTTTAATGTCTTTGGGAGGAGGATATTCAGCTACTGCTCGGGTCTTTTCAGGGTCGACCTCCACCCCTTTCTCTGAGACTATATGTCCAAGAAACTTCAGCTGCTTCTTAAAGAAGTGACACTTCTTCATATTTAGTGTAAGTGAAGCTTGGTTTAGTCTCTGTAGAATGGTGTTCAGGTGTTGGACATGTTCTGATAAAGACCTTGAATAGATTATGATGTCATCAATATAGACAAAGCAAAACTTCCCTCTCAACTCTGCTAGGACCTTCTCCATCAGCCTCTGGAAGGTGGCAGCGGCATTCCGTAATCCATATGGCATGGAGCAGAATTGGAATAGTCCTTGGGAGGTGATGAAGGCTGTTTTGGCTTTGCTACTTTCCTCCATCTCAACCTGCCAGTACCCTGACTGCAAATCCAATGTGCTGAACCAGGAGGCGCTTCCATGGACTCCAAGATGTCGTGGATGATTGGCATTGGATAAGCGTCAGGGATGGTTTTACTATTCAGCCTCCTATAGTCCACACAGAACCTGTAGGACCCATCAGGTTTGGGGACCAGGACTACAGGTGATGACCAAGGAGAGAAAGAAGGCTCGATGATATGGTCTCGTAGCATTTGTTCTACTTGTGCATCAATAATCTTCCTCTTGAATGGAGAGACCCTATAAGCTCTGGATCTCAAGGGCATTTCAGTCAGAAAGTATAATTTTGTGTTGTTCCACAGACGTTTTTCCCAGGACTTGAGAGGTGGTATGAGGCCAATTTTCCATCAGCCTTTTAATTCATCCTGATTGTCGGAGTCCCAGCTGGGAACAACTTGTGTGGGTAAGACATGTGTGGGTGGATTCCAGGTTGGCGGTAAGGCATAATATAGACTCACAGCAGCAGCAGTCGTGCCTAAACTTTCACCCATCAGATGTGAAGACAGCATTGGATTTATAAGTGCAGTTAGGAATGGATGATAATCATATCCTTTGCCCATTTTCAGACCATATCTCCAGTGTCCCACGTCCACTATGGCATCAGCGGCTCTCAGGAAGTCCAGACCAGCTATAAGGGGAAAGGCCAGGTGAGCATCCTTCATAACATAGGTGTCCAACCTGCATACCTTGTCATGCCACTCATAACAGACTGATCTCTTGTTAATCGCCTGGTGCATTTTTCCATCAGCCATAATGAACTGTTGAAGAAGGCCGGAGTGTTAGGTTTTGTTTCCCTCCTAATTGTCTCCACAGGCTTTCCTGAATAAGGGTGTATGTGCTCCCAGTATCCAGTACCGCCTTCACCTCTCGTCCTTTTATAGTTACTGGCACTAGTAGAAGGGAGGTCATTGGGTGGTGTTGAGCAATGGATACCCCTGCTAGATTTTTTGAGGTATGGCGTTCAGGTGGTCTTTTATTTGTTGTTTCTTTGCTGTGCAATTTGCTCACTTTCTGCCAGTAATCTTTCGCTCCCATCCAGTCCTTCTCTACCATCGAACCCACCTTCACCAGCTGTTCCACTGATTTAACCGTCCCTCTCAGACAACCCGCAACCCTTGGGTTGATGTTGTTAAGAATGCGGCTCACCATCTCCTCTTCAGTGATAGCTGGCTTCCATTTGAGGCAGAGGGCTCGGTAATCATAGGCGAAATCTCTCAAACGCTGATTGGGTTGCTGCACCAGAGATCTTAACTTGTCCTCTACCTCAGTGAGGTAATCATCTGGGAGAAAAGCAGACATAAAAGCATCTTTGAAAGATTGCCAATCTGTTACCTTGTTTTTTTCTGCCTTCCACCAGCTTAAAGTGGGTCCTTTGAGCACTGTACTCCGGGTGCCAATGAGCTCCACACTAGGTAGGGGTCTAATGGCCAGATAATTTTCGACCTGTTCGACCTAAATGGAGTACGCCGGATGTTTCGCTAGACTCACCGAAGGAAGGAAATTCCAGGCGGATAGGGGGTTTCCCACAGAAAGATGACATGCTGGGCATACATGAAGGGTGAGCCAGGTTCGATCTTTGTGCTCCAGCAGTGACGTCATAGGTAGCGTTGCCCCTATTTACAGGAGGGACTTTAAGTCTTGTAGCTGGTACGGGAGTATTTAAGACATTAGCTGTAGATGGGTAAGGAGCAGGGTAAAAAGGCTGTATTTGAGATCGAGATGGGGTACTGGTGAATCTTATTTTTTTCATTTGATTTTCCCATCTAGCATCTCTCCGCAGGAAACAATCAACCACCGCTCTCTCCAACTTCTCTATAGACCTCTGGAAGTGATCTCCTAAGTCTGCTAAGCCAGCACCCACTGACTCCCGGAAACTAGTTTCCCTATTAAGGGAACTCTCTACAGACTGTTGTAATTCCTGTTCATTATGTTGTGTTTTTGCATTTAGAGCCAATAAATCCACCTTAAGTTTATCAATCTCCATTTGCATTGTCTGTACAACATTTATATCCACCATTTCTTTTTCATCATCATCATCATCATCATCATCAGAATTATATAAAGAACTCAAAACAGATGCTATTTCATCTGTAGGGTTCCGTCTGGTAACAAACGGGCCCGCAGTGAAATCAGCATCCTCAGTCTCAACCGAGCTACACCTTAACTCATTCACATCAGTCTCAATTTCATCAGTGTTTACATTCATTCTTCCTCCATTTGCTTGTGTCATGTCTTCCATATTAATGAACATAAAAAATACTATCAATAAATAGAAACAGCATGTCCCCGTACGGGCCACCACTATGTAACACTCTCCAATATATTAAAGAGGAGTTTACACTAATTATGGGATCTTCCGTACCGTTTCTAATGATAGGTTGTGGAGTAGAGAAAATAAATACCAACACTGATGAAAAATCAATAAACCCAAGTGTATTACAAAATCAAGAATAATATTTACAACAATAACAACACAAGGTGTATGTACATGTAGTAGTGAAGTCCAGAGTGCGCAGAGTTATTTACAGTGATCGGATCAGTCTCACCGGGTGTCTGTAGGGTCCTTGGGATCGATCTAGTGATGGAGTGATGAATTTGATGACAAACCAATGTCCTCTGATAAAAAGGTAATCCTGGCAACGAGCCAAACGAAATACCTCCGGGAGGAACGGCGTCCCAGCGCTTCCAGGTAGGTCACCAAAGTAATCCAACGTGAATGAGTTTTGTACGTGTGTGTGTGCTCGCAAATGAGCCCCGTTTATCGGCATAGCAGTTCTTTAAATAGAAACCGAAAGTAACTTCCTGAATACGTGGCAGGAAAACACGTAAGACGAATTCACACGAAGATCTCGCGTGAACAGAGATCGGGGAACAACACACAACAGCTGAGGGGAATGACAGATTACAGGGGAAAGCAATATAACAAATAGGCATTAATGACAAACATAATTAGTTTAAAGTCATTGAACCAAATATAAAACATCCCCTTATGTGGCCACGCTACAAGGCTACTTTGGGTTTCATGTGCGTGTCTAAACGATCAACTATACACAACAATATGTCATAACGACCGGCTTGGAGATTCACTTAAACACAGTTTATGTCTTAAATGGACGTAGTTATGGAAATAGTTGGGAGAAAATATGGTGCATCAGGAACCTATTAGCTCTGAACTCGGTCTTAAAGGGGAAGCAGTCTAATAAACATGCTGACGATTGAGCCATTACTGCGAATCAAACAACAAAAGGCAAAGAGAAAATCACTTACAGCTCTTGAATGAATAACTTCTGCATTAATACGCATTAATCTATCTATGATAAACTATGCAGTGTTATTTTACAATTGATTACTTTATTAGATTTCTTTTTAGACCACACCTGAACAGTAATGTTAATAGACCTTCCTGAAATTAAATCACTGTGCCTATATAATGTTTATCTTTCTGTAATAGTTTATCTTTTGTTTATCTTTGTTTTATATATATATATATATATATATATATATATATATATATATATATATATATATATATATAACAAATAGAACCGTTAAGAATACCGTTAAAGTACCGGATGGATAAGCACTATCGGTAAGAGTAGTAATACCATTAAAACCTTAACGATACCCATCCCTAGTTATGCCTGTGCTTCTCTTGGATGCTCTGAATTTTGGATTACGTGTCTGGATTGCCCCTTAATTAAAGCTGCATTTGGATCTCAACCTTCGTGTCTCGGAGCAGTTCGTAACACCTGCTTTGTTTATTTGATATATTTGTTATACATTATTTATACAATATGTTTTACATTATACATTTTTAATTTAAGTGTACAAGTGCAGATTGGTCAAGTGTTCAATAAATGTATTTGTTGAGAAATTTTGTCTATCTTAACTCTTTCCCAACCAGCGTTTTTAAAAAAGTTGCCAGCCACTGCCAGGGTTTTTGACGATTTTCGCTAAATTTTAATGGCCCGCAGAATATTTTCTTCCACGAATATATGAAGATGCTATATATCAAAATAAAGATCTGAGCCTCTGCTTTTAGGCAAAAAAACTATTTTATTTTATCTTCATTTGTTCTTTTTTTATTGCCACTTGAACAGAGGTAGGTTTTGTCAAAAACAACATTTCGGACAAAAAGCTGAGAAAAAGGCATTTTTATCAAACAAGTGCTTTAGTATTAGTATGGTGTTCCTCTTCACGTTTGAGATGATCACAGTCTGTTTCTTTGATCAAAGAGTTGCGTACTCTTTCAAAACATGCGTGCGGGTCTTCCTTACCGTATACCACCTAAAACACGGATACCCGGAAAATTCCTTGTTTGGCGGGGAAGCGTTTTTTCATAAAACCCGGAAAATTCCGTGTTTGGCGGGGAAAGAGTTAAGTAATTATTTGTGTTACATTTTATCTTTCAAATAAAAGGTTAAAAACAAGCACATATCGGCTAAAATAAATCGGCAGCATTAATCGGCAGCGTTAATAAATTAACCATGTCACTCATGTTTATCACATCTGTTTGCTATGTTGGCCAGCTATAGTTTGTCAGAGCATCTTTTTGCAGCTCAGCAGGCAATGGTGCAGTGGTGGATTGTGTCTGTTTAGTGTTGATTTCATGCTATGTTGTTACCTAGTAGGTGAGGTGGAATGCTGGAAAGTAAATAAAGTCCATTAGCTAACTAGCTATACATGTAGCTACTTTCATTGCTTGTCAGCTGAGTGGAAGATAATGTGTAAACATGTATTCACCAAACTGTTTTGTTCAGGATTCGCAGTTTGCTACCTCTATCAACAGAACAATTCCAGTTATTGCTTTTACAAAATGTAATATTTAAAAGTCTGGTTTGCCACCGTTGAAAGTTACCCTTGAACTTGTAAAGCAGAATACTGTGCAACACCCCTGCCACTGTTTATCTCTTGACTCAGCAAGTGTAAATGCTTCTTGTTTTACAACCTGCCCCCAATTGACTGTCAGTATTAATATAGTCAGCATTTGACTGATAATAAATAATACTACTGATGTTTATTTAGCTATTTATTTTGTATTTATTCTTTTTTTAAATGGTCAGCATTTGACTGATACTAAACAATACTACTGATGTTTATTTAGTTATTTCTTATTTATTCTTTATTTAGGTGGTCAGCAATTGACTGATACTAAACAGTACCAATTTTTACTGTTCATTTCTAGAATTTGTTAACAATAAATAATAATAATGTCAGATATGCTTTGATAAAAATATTTGTTTAAGATAGCAGCCTTTGCATAGTCATATCGGTGCAGAATCAGTGCATAGAAAAGGTCTGTTTTCATTCCAGCTCAAAAATTAACCTAATCGGTAATCGGTGAATATCCCCCCTCTAAAATCGGTATCGGTCTCAAAAATCCCATATTGGTTGAGCTCTAATTCAAATGGCACTCCACACACTGGGTTGAGCTGTTTTGTGATATCATCGGTGTAGCCAAATGCTAACATATCTTAACATTTGGCTAAAACGACATATCTTATGAGGCAGCATAGTTAAAATTCCAAACTTTTGGAACAGCCTTCACATCGGGAGTGTGCCTATGATGTCTTAAAGTGCTGCATCCAGAGGCAACTCACTATGTTTTGGAACATACACCCCCAACCCCCCCCCCACCCCCGCCCCCCCATTTTTTTTATAAATCTCAAATCCACTGCACCACAATTGTATCTTTTTTTCTGCATCACAATTGTATCTTGAAAGAGTTGAATAAATTAAAAAGTTAAATGTCATATCTTGAGGATTTTTAGATAAGAGTAACTTTTCAGGTAAGAGTTTGTGGAACAATAACTTAATGTTGTAAGTGGACCTTATGGAAAAATCAATGTGATAAAATGTGTCATGACTCCTCTAGTGATGCAAATAATTATTGAACAAAAAATAAATCTGCATAGAAAATTTGAAAAATGTGTGCAGCTCTGTTGGTGTGCCAATCATTAATTCCTGTTAACAGAAATATGTGTCTCAAGTTTAAGCATAAGTTTCATTGCCTAAATGTGTATTTCATTAAACCGGAAGCTTATTCCTGTTGGCTCCTTTCCAGTACAACACATTTTCACATGTTGAGCGCTGTGTGAGTTTGTCAAGAGTAAAGGAGATAAGGGAATTACTGGAGCAATAACTTCCTGAAGCAGCAATCTTTGCTGAGTATCTGTACAGGTAAATAATAATAATAATAATAATAATAATAATAATACATTTTATTTAACAGCGCCTTTCTAAACACTCAAGGTCGCTTTACAGATAATAAAACAGGAACAAGGAACATGAAAGTATAAACAAACAATGATTAAATTATTAAAAAAAAGGACAAGAACAGTGCATTTACAAATAAGCAAGCTGGAACAGGTGGGTTTTGAGTCTGGTTTTAAACAGGGGGAGAGAGTCGATACTGCGGAGTTCAGGTGGGAGTGAGTTCCAGAGCTGGGGAGCAGAGCTGCTAAAGGCTCTGCTCCCCATAGTGACAAGTCGAGCAGGGGGTACAGAGAGGTGAATAGAGGAGGAGGATCTGAGGGAGCGGGAGGAGGTGGCGATGTGAAGGAGAGCAGATAGATATGGAGGAGCAAGGTTATGGATAGCTTTGAAAGTATGCAGAAGGATTTTAAATTGTATTCTGAATTGAACCGGGAGCCAATGGAGCTGCTGAAGGACAGGGGTTATATGATGAAAAGAGGGGTTCTGGTGATGACACGAGCTGCTGAGTTCTGGAGAAGTTGAAGTTTATGAAGAGATTTCTGGGGAGACCAAAAGAAGGGAGTTGCAGTAATCAAGGCGGGAGGTGATGAGGCTGTGGATAAGGATGGAGGCAGTGTGAGTGGTAAGTGAGGGTCGGAGGCGGTTAATGTTGCGTGAGGTGGAAGTATGCAGACCGGCTAACATTATTTATGTGTGACTGAAATGATAGGGATGAATCGAGGATTACGCCCAGACTCTTGACCTGAGGGGAGGGGTAGACCAAGGAATTATCAATGGGTAGTGTGAAACTATTGATTTTGGAAATGGTGGATTTGGTGGCTACGAGGAGGAGTTCAGATTTATCACTGTTAAGTTTAAGGAAGTTTGAAGTGAACCAGTCTTTAATTTCCAATAAGCAGTTGGTAAGGGACAGGGGGGGGAGCGAGGAAGTGTATATGCTGGATACATAGAGCTGTGTGTCATCAGCGTAACAATGAAAATGAATGTTGAATTTTCGGAAAATGTTGCCAAGGGGCAGTAGGTAGGTGATGAAAAGGAGGGGGCCAAGAACTGAACCTTGAGGGACACCAGTAGTGACAGGGGAAGGGTGAGATGTGAAAGATTTTAGTTGGATAAACTGAGTGCGGTCGGAGAGATATGAGCGGAACCAATCAAGAGGGGTGTGCGAGATGCCAAGAGAGGATAGTCTATTCAGGAGAATAGAGTGAGAAATGGTATCAAAGGCCGCACTAAGATCAAGTAGGATCAGGATGGAGATGAGTCCGGAATCAGCAGCTATGAGTAGATCATTGGTGATTTTTATTAGGGCAGTTTCGGTACTATGGGAGGGCTAAAACCAGACTGGAAAGGTTCAGTAAAGACTGTTGAGGGTAAGGAAGGCGTGGAGTTGTGCAGACACTATTTTTTCAAGTATTTTAGAAATAAATGGAAGATTTGAGATGGGACCGAAGATTATTGTAGTTAGTGGGATCTAATCCAGGTTTTTTTAGAATCGGTGAGACAGATGCAGTTTTGAAAAGTGAGGGGACAATACCAGAGGAAAGAGATGAATGAATAATGGAAGTTATGAAGGGGAGGAGGGAAGTGAGGCAGGTTTTGACCAGGGCTGTGGGGAGGGGGTCAAGAGAACAGGTTGTAGACTTTGATTTACGGATAAGATCAGAAATTTCAGAGGAGGAGGGCAGTAGAAAGCAGCAAAATGAGTCGCTATTGGGGAGGGGCAAAGGGGGAGGGGTAGGCAAGGGGGTTGAATGTAATTGCTGGTGAATAGAGGCGATTTTTTTATTAAAAAAGATAATTAATGAATTACAAGTCTCACTTGAGTACATGTGAGAAGGTAAGGAATCAGGGGGGTTAAAAATGTTATGCATGATTGAGAACAGAGACCTGGAGTTACCTTCATTGGAGCAGATGAGATCAGAGTAGTAGTTTGACTTAGTTACAGAAACAGATCGAGTTTTGAGAGGTAAATAAGTATTGATGTACTTCTACTTTTTTCCCAGTATCTGAGTTGCATCCTTATATAATTTAATGCATACAGTTGTAGTGCTACAAAACCGCTTTCCAGTATTTTTAACTTGGTTAATTGTTAAACTCTCAACTTGTCACGGTCAAAATTTTCTTGCCATCTCGGCCTTAAAAGGAAGCCTTTAGGTTGTGTTTCAGTTATCTGAAGACCATTACTCAGCTGTCGGAGGAGCAGAGAGCTGATATGACACAGCTTGAGACAGTGATGACACAAGAGTTTGTTGGACAGCAGTTGATTCTGCTAGCAGGGTGTCTAGACACTTCTGAAGAGGGTGGAAGGTATGAGTTATGAATAAATTTGTTGTCTTACTGATTAATTCCGAAAAATAACATGGTTGCATTAGACAGTTAGTGCCTTCTCAGTTTCACGGATCCGCATATGGTCTTAAAAGCTTAAACCTAGCATTGTTTTAATGTAAAGTGAATGTGCAGTTTAAGTTTGAATCTTTTCATGATGATCTGTCCCAGGAAGCGCATGGTGGCAGTGCTGCAAGAGATTCTTATTCTGCCCAACACGTCCATCTCTCTGATTTGTCCTCTTTTGGAGAAACTGATTGGCATTCTACGAGATGACACACAGAAAATTTAAATGGTCAGTCCAAGTTGAATCTTAAAGACGTTTTCACTGAGTTTCAATTAATACTTTTTATTGACTCCAGCAAATGAAACAAAAAACAAAACTTATATGTCCCTTTCCCCCTCCCAATCACCAACCCCACCCAGACCCCCAACAAACATCCCTGTGTTCAAATCTAAAATACACACACAAAGAAACCAAAAAAACAGTATGTATGTGTATATATATTAAAATATAATAATCACACACATTTAAAACTATAAATCCCTCTCCACTCTCCCTCCCCGAAAGCCTTCAAAAAAGGTCAAATAACTGCCCTATTTCCTATTAAATACCCCAGGTTGCCTAGCCTTCTATCTGACATTTCTTCAAATGCTGCCCCCCTGCCCATCTCCGTTCACCACTCCCAAAATGAGGGTGCTCCAGCCGACCTCCGTCCCCTTAGGTTAATCTGTCTGATGATCATAACACTGGCTAAAACCCAAATTCTTATGTATTTATCCCCTATATTAATGACCGCCCCAGTACCTAAAATACAGAGTCTGGGGCGAAATGAAATTTGAGTGCCCAGTACGTCTCACAAAAAACAACCAAAATTCTTTGATATTAACACACCATCAAAAGACATGGGTTTTGTCCACATCTTCTGATTGGCATCGCTAGCAGGTGAGTGTGTCTTTAAAGGAATAGTTCACCCAAAAATTTTAATTTGCTGAAATTTACCATCCAAGATTTATCTGAGTTTCTTCCTCAAAACAGAATTTAATATATTTTGGATTTCATTTCAGGGCTCCTCTTTTAAACTATGCAAGTGAATGTACAACATTGTTTTACGGTCCAAAATGCATATTTAGGGTGCATAAAAAGAATCCACACGACTTCAGTCGACAAATAAAGTTCTTCTGAATCCAAACGATTGATTATTTTTAGAAACAAAACAAACGTATATACTTTTTAACTACAAATGTTCGCTTCTGTACAACACTGAGACATGCGCTCATGAGAGGGATGACTAGGGTTGCAAAATTCTGGGAATTTTTAAAGATGGAAACTTTCCATGGGAATTAATGGGAATTTAAGGGAATTAACAGGAATTTATGGGAATAAACGGGAATAAAGTGGGAATTTTCAAAGTTGAGGGTTGGCTCTTCATAGGGAACTTAAATATAGTTGAGGAAAGTATATTTTAGCATAATCTTGACTAAAACAAACAGATGCCATTCAAATACACTTGAATATCCATGCCATTCCTCAATCACATGCACATAGAACACTGCTTACTGCATGGCTATTGAGACCACACCCCCTTACTGGCACTGTGCATGCCTCCATCACATGTACAGAAGCCCAAAGCACAAGACTATTGAAGGCACACATTTGAGCCTGTGGACTAAACAAAGTGAAGTAAGTTTTGATGATATTATGGGGAAATATATTTATTAAATGTTTAAATTGCAAATATCACATACAAATGTATTCATCTAGTAGCAATGCTGATAAGTTAGATGCTAAATAAGCTAGCATATCTTTATTTACCACATAAGGCAGATGCTAGCTACCTCATGTGGCTGTTTTTCTCTGCCTCCTGCAATATGTTTTCAAGATCATTCCGGTTGTTTAGCTAGCCTTACTATTTATGCATCTGTTCATGCCATTGCATTAGTATTCTTACTAGGCTGACAGACATCACGATGTTTAGCCGACATCGCGATATCCCCCCCCCCATGGTTTCCATGCTTAGCATGTGATTCACCACAGCCAAAATAGCGCTGTTTGGGAACACGCACACAAAGGTTCGCAACAGGCTCACAAATGTAAGAGTGGAAAAACTGGTTGGCATTTGGGCAAACCTAAGGCTCTTTGAGCCTGACACAGAGCCATCCTCAACAAGGCTGGAAAGTGACACTGAAGAGGAAGAGTTGGAAGTTGAGGAAGTGGACGTGTTGTTGGATGTTGATGAGGCTCACGAAGAGCCCACTGATTGAGCAAAACTGCAGAGGATTGCTTGAAGGAAGATTTGCATGTTTAATGGGACGTTTTGGAGGGAGAAGGGTTTTTTTTTTCATTTAACATTTTGAATGGGACTTTGTGGGAATTTTTGGATGGGGGTGCATTTTTGATTGAGTGGGGTTGGGGGATGAGTAATATTTAACCCAATATTCCTGTTTTTGTTCTTCCATGAAACAAGTGATTGTTCAGTAAAATAATTAAAACTTGTTCTGTTCTACTTACAAATAAATCTGTTGAAATATCTGTTGAAAACATTTTGCATGTATGTTTTCTTATGACTTTATATTTATGCTTGGATATGATACAATGATCGATTACATTACAATGAATTCCCAGTTAGTTCCCCTAAATTCCCATTAATTCCCATAATTCCCATTATTCCCATGGAAAGTTTCTAATATGGAATATTTCCAAAATTCCCCAGCTTAACTTCCCATGGAAATTTACCGGAAATTACCCGCCCCTTTGCAACCCTAGGGATGACATAAGCTCATTGGTATGGTCACACATCACGTGGAGGAGGCAAATGCTGTTGCGTTATCTACTTGTGCTTTTTCTTTAGCAGAAATATTAGGCTATATGACTGTCGGGAATTCAAGCCACACAAGTTGTAGTTTGTGAAACCAAGTGTCCTTTGTGTGAGACTTGACAGTGAAGTGGCATGAAGGTGAGTTATTTATGCAGGCAGTGATGAACGAGTGAATTGAGTGCAGGTACAGTGAATTAGAATTGGAATGATGAGGAGCGGAGCGCTGAGGGATATGCAGAGCCCGAGGGAGGTGTGACAAGTTTTCACACATACCTAAGTTTGCTGGAAAATCAGCACGGGCACAGCCGATGAATTCAGATTTCGACACTTTGTTTCTTTCGATGGTCTGAAATCCTCAGAGGTAAAATGTTCTCTGCACACGCTCCAATATTTGAGAAAATGTAGGGGTGTACTGATATCCAGGTTCAGCGCGATAAGCCAGAGCTTCAATCGCACATGATCGTGTATAGGCAATCGATGAAAAGATAGTATTTTTCCCGGTGTGCATTTTCTTTGGGGTTTCTCAAGGTTGAAGCATACAGGATACACCAAATTATCATTTTGAACAATACACTTATACAAATCTACAGCAAAGACAATTAAACTTTTGTACAGTGCTCCTTTTGTAAACAATGACATGCTTCCTGCCACCTCCTCCACGTGACGCGTGACCTTACCAACAAGCTTACGTCATCCATCTCATGAGCACCTGTCACATAGATGTACGGAAGAGATCATTTGTAGTTAGAAAGTATAGTTTTTTTTCTAAAAATAATCAGTTGTTTGGGTTCAGAAAAACTTTATTTGTGGACTGGTTTTCCAGAAAGCTGGGTTAATTTACCATCAGATTAACCCTGAACTATGGGTTGATTAACCCAAAACCTGCTTACTCGGGGTATGTCGGTTCCAAAACACCTGTGTCGAGTTAGTTTAATCAACCTACTGCTAATAACCTCGAGTTAATGCGCGCGCACGGCGAACATATAAAGGCATTTTCAATGGAACACCGAATTCAGGAGTCACTATGGAAACTAGGGGTGAAAAGTTACGTGCCGCGTACTTTTCCGAAGCAGAGTTAGAAGTTTTAATGTTGGCTTATGAGGAGTTCAAGCCCATTATAATGAAAAAAAAGCAATACAGCTGCATATGCGAGGGAAAGACAATTGGCTTGGCAAAAAATAACTGACGGAGTAAATGCGTACGTTTTTTTTTTATTACATTTTAAATATGCTTGCCTTTCTTTTGTTAATTTGCAAAGTTGAACAATTGTCTTTTTGAGCATGTGGCATGACTCGACAAGCATTTACTTTGCACTGTATTCTTAAGAAACTGATGTAGAGAAATGTATATTGACAAGAAATATTTAGGCCTCTTATTTTATAAGGTGTAATCCTTCTGGAGCCAAAAGAACTCTTTCCCAAGTCAAAATTAAACACAAAATCATTTTCCAAAAAGGTAACATTTTATTTTAACTGTTGTAAGATCAATGTCTTAAGTTACTTTTACAGTATTCTTCCTATATAGCTAATAGAAAGAAGGCTGAGGCCCATCTAACTGGCGGGGGTCCACCTCCACCTCCTCTCACCCCATCTGAGGAGTTGGCTCTTTCACTTAATAAAAGTCGCCCTGTGGTCGATGGTATTCCAGAGGGAACTTCGTCAGACTTTGCTACCTCCCACAACAACTCAAGTGACTTGGTACAATGTAGGTATACCATATTAGTACTTATGATTATTTAGTCATACGTTTGGACAAAACAATCATTAACTCTTGTCATTAGGAAGAAGGCTAAATGCTTCCCAAATGCAGTCATTGTTTCACTTGTGCATTATGCATACATATTCTATTTTACAGCATATGCTGTATACAGTAATCTGTTTTTTTTATTCTTGCATGTTCCTAATGCCTTTATTCAGTGTCTGTCATACTTTAGTAATTTACACATTGAGTATCTTTTTTTCTTGCAGTTGCTGATGGACGCATTGTATTATTGGATCCTCCTGAAACCACACGGTCTGTCACAATTGTTAGTGGTGCATTTTAAGAACCAGTTGCTTTTAGATCTTTCACTTTGTCTGCCAGACAAAGTAACCTTGCATATTTCCACTCTAGACTGATGATGAAGAGACCACATCTGCTGTGACTGAATTAGAAAGTGCTGGGAGACCCACAGAGGTATGATGCATATACTGGACAATGTATAGCTTTTTAGATGAAGTGAAAAATGTGTCATTTGTCCTGTGACAGAATCTAGCTGGGGATGTACATGCAGATGAGGGTCCATCTACCTCTACACATAATCTAAGCAGTGTAAGAACTTGCCCCTGATTGTCCTTATTTACATAATGTTACTATGTGGCAGATTTTCTTCTTTAACCATCTTATTTACTTTGCCTTCCTAATTGTCTGCAAAGGAGCTGTATAAGGTCCGTCTATTAAGGCAAATAAAAAAAACTGACATGGACATGGACCTTATACAGCTTCAGCTGGAGGAGAAAAGGCTGGCCATTAAAAAGGCCAAACTTGAAATAGAACTACTGGAGCATCGCCTTAAGGTGAGAAGAATCATATGTGAACATGAATCTGTAATATTTTTTTTTTGTTTTTGTGTATAAAGCAATAAATACAAATCTGTCATGTCTCTTTTATTTCAGGATATGAAGAAATAGAACGTCTCGGGTTACAAGTGTAACCCTTGTTCCCTGAAAAAAGCGGAACGAGATGCTGCGGGGAACAACTCTAGCTGTGAACCGAGCTGAAATAGTGTGTGTAACACGTCAATGAACATTGACTGGAATTTATAGCCTCGGTTGATGTAATCATTAGATGCACCTGTGGCCAAGCTATAAATGGATACGTCACCAGGTGTCGTCAGATACTTCTTTTTGAAGAGCAGTCCTGGGACGTGCCAGTGCGGCAAAGCAGCGCAGCATCTCGTTCCGCTTTTTTCAGGGAAAAAGGGTTACACATGTAACCCGAGACGTTCCCTTTACAAAAAGCTTCACTTTGATGCTGCACTGCTAAGCGCTACGGGGAACGCAATACCCACGTCGCCGCACTTGGGGCTGTCCGGACCCCTACGGTTGTGCAGTGTACTCACAAAAACGCCAGAGGTCTCAGACATGAGCTTGAGATGTCGACTCAAGGGCATAAGAACCCGGAGTAGCATAAACATCTAAACAATTCAATTTTGATGAATGTGTGCGGAGAGGACCAGCCTGCCGCATCACAAACTTGTTTAGGCATGGGCTGAGATGATCGACTCAAGGGCATAAGAGCCCGGAGTAGCAAAGCATCTAACCCATAAAGTTCGATGAATGTGTGCTAAGAGAACCCGATCGCAACACAAACTTGTCATAAAACTGATGAATGTGAGCGGAGAGGACCAGCCTGCCGCATCACAAACTTGTTCAGGCATGAGCTGAGATGTCGACTCAAGGGCATAAGAGCCCGGAGTGCAGAACATCCAAACTAGAAAAATCCAATGAATGTGTGCGGAGAGGACAACCTGCCGCATCACAAACTTGTTTAGGCATGGGCTGAGATGTCGACTCAAGGACATAAGAGTCCGGAGTAGCAAAGCATCTAGCCCATAAAATTCGATGAATGTGTGCGAAGAGAACCCTATCGCAACACAAACTAGTCCTAAAAACTGATGAATGTGAGTGGAGAGGACCAGCCTGCCGCATTACAAACTTGTCCAGACATGAGTTTGAGATGTCGACTCAAGGGCATAAGAGCCCGGAGTGGCAGAACATCCAAACTATAAAAATCTAATGAATGTGTGCAGAGAGGACAACCTGCCGCATCACAAACTTGCTGCAGAGGGAGACCTCTAGCCAAGGTTTTAGAGGTGGAGAGCCCTCTGTTAGAGTGCGCCCTAAAACCTACTGGCGAAGCTTGACCACGCGCCTTGTAGGCCCGGGCAATAATGAGGTTGCCTCTTAGAGGGCACCCCACCCACCAAGCCGTGGCAAACCGCAGTGGCCACATAGAACCTGGCAGTGGTGAGGCAAGTGCCCGCTGACAGTTCTTTCTACAGAAAATCCAGAACTGAAGCAAACTGGCAGTTAGCTGGTTCTGTAATAAGAACTTTAGTAGATGGAAACGCATGCAGGTGCATTTGTGCTATGAATGCGTTACTACGATCAGCCCCTACATGGGGTTGCTGGGCGACTCGGGGAGAAGTAGAGGAGACATTGCGCTATCAACAGAGGCGAAGAGGTCCTCTTCTGCCCTGTAAAATCTACCCAGATCAGTTCCAAGTGGAGGGAGCCCTAGCACTTGAAATGGTCTCGATAACCTCAAGATAAAACCCTGTGAACCTCATTCGGTACCCTTAGGGGCCAGACATGAAAGGTTTCACAATTCGGGCCAAGGATGAGAAGGTCCTCCCTGTTCGGAATCGCCCAAGGCGAGCCGTCGAGGAGAGGAATTAACTCTGAAAAACATATCCTGTTCGGCCAGCGCAGCGCCATTAATAGGAGGCAAGACCCTTGCTGGTGAACATTGCCAAGACTCCCGGGAGCAGAGAAACCGGGGAAACGCATACAGACGCCTTCTGGGTCATGTATGTGTCTTAATGTCCAGACCCAAGGGGGCTGGGTGATTTCAGGGAGAAGTAGAGGAGACATTGCACTATTCATAGAGGCGAAGAGGTCCTCTTCTGCCCTAAGATCTCACCCAAACTTGTTCCAAGTGGAAAAAGCCCGGCATTTAAAAAGGTCTCGATAACCTCAGGAGAGAGCCCTGTGTCCCTCAGTTGGTACCCTTAGGGGCTAAACATGAAAGATTCCACAATTTGGGGCATGGATGAAATATTGCCCTGTGCCTGAGATAGAAGATCATTCCTGTTCGGAGAGCCGTCGAGGGAAGAGATTAGCTCCGAGAACCAAGCCCTGTTCGGCCAGCGCGGTGCTATCAGTAAGAGGCAAAAACCCTTGCTGGCGAACTCTGGGCAACTACTACCTTAGGGTGGAGTTCTTAACTCCCCCGTTGGTATTTTCTGTCTAGACCGTAAATCTGCTCCCATATACGGGCATCCAGGGATATAACTGACCTGAGTGACAGGAGCTTGCCTTGGGCCCTAAGGAGAACCCAACATGTCAGAAATACAGCTGACAAGAATGATTTATGGGTCTCCTTGATGATTTATGTAAGAGGCTACCGCTGTATTGTCCACCCGCACCAAGACATGGCAGCCTCAGGAGGAGGTATTTCAGGGCCAGAAATACAGCCATCAACCCGAGACAGTGACTGTGACAACCGAGCTGATCGACCCTCCTATCCCCTTAAGCTGGACGACCACTTAAGGTCGCTACCCCGCCCATCAGGGAGGCGTCTGTCGTTAGCAGCCTGCGACAACAAGACGCACCTAGAGTGGGACCCAAGGCAGAAAACCGGGGTCTGAACCACATAGAAAGGGAACGAAGCCTGAGGCGCTAGACCCTATTTTGCCCAGGGTTTTGGCCCTTGGAAGAAATCCCCTGGCTTTTGGCCACAACAAAAACGGTCTCATGAGCAGAAGGTTCAGAGGGATCACCGTGGATGCGGTCGCCCTGAGACCTGGAAATCGTTGATACTGATAACAGTGCAACCTTGACCTAGCCTGACTTTGCTCAGGGTGATCTGAATGGACTCAATCCTAGTGGGAGACAGTTGTGCCCGCATTGTGATTGAACTCCATACGATGCCCCGATAGACAGTGTTCTGAGTGGGAGAGAGGACGCTTTCTTGGCGTTGAGCCTCAACCCCAGAGAAACAGATGAGCTAAGACGATGTCCCTGTGCTGAACTGCCAGTTCCTGGAACTGCGCTAGGATCAGCCAGTCGTCTACATAATTCAGAATGCAGATGCCCCGGAGTCGCAAGGAGCCAGCGCTACATCATGCATTGTGAATGTGCGGGTAAAAAGGGCTAGGCTGAGTGAAAGAACCTGACCCTGGAAGACTTCGCCCCCGGAAGTGAACCTCAGGAACTTTCCATGTTGTGGCAGAACTTCTAAATGAAGTATAGAAGTGCGTCATAAGATCGATGGTGACCGGCCAAACGAGTTGTAGGGCTTGAGATATGACTGTCTTGACAGGCATCATCTTGGACTTGAACACCCACGGGTAGTTCAAGCTTTAAGATCTAAGCCAGACGCCACCCCTCACCCTCCATGGAAAACGGGAAGTATTTAGTGTAATAACCTAACTCTCTCTCTGGAAGGGGAACACATACCATGGCCACTTTAACCAGGAGATTGAGTTTTTTGTTTTTACAAAAAAAAGAAATCCGGTTTACGGTAGTGAGAACACGCCGTTGAAACACGGAAAAGCAGCGAGTGAATTAAATCCTGACACCCTTATAAGACCCACAGAAAAGGTCAGAAGTTTCCACGCTGCCAGGATCTCTGAGATGGGTATTATATTTGAACACTTCCTGTTGAGGGGTTGTCGGGTGTTTCGCGTCCTGAATAAAATGCAGGAACAGCGAAAACACCCAATTTTGACGGAAGCCTCTGCAACCCGAAGCACCAAGAGGTGGCGGGAATGGAGGGGCTTCGAGGGGGTACCGGGAGGGGTGAAGTGAAGCACGCGCCCCGTCCCGAGGGGAGCTACCCCCTAATCTAGGCGCAAGACCGTCAGGGTTTTCTCTTACTAGAAATGATAGCCCTGAGGTCTTGCTTCGGGGGCTGGCGAGGGAGGTGAGACTGTCCCCAATCCCTGGGAGGAGGAGCATGACTCGCCACGCTTTGCTTTTGAGCCTCTGACTGAGACTCTGACTTGCTCGTCAAGCGCAGAACCCACACTCAGGTCGTCTGGAGGTCATTCTGGTACGCCTGTAAAACAGCATGGTGTGCAGAGCAGCACCAGCCTGACCTGCTGCTTGATAAGCCCTTCCCACTAAAGTGGAGGTTGTCCTACAAGGCTTTGAGGGGAGAGAGGGCTTCTTAAGTGACGATGCCGAGCCCGGCGAGAGATAGCCCGCAAGCGTCTCTTCGACCGGCGGCATCACTGAATACCCCCGTGCCTCAGCACCCACGATGGTCGAATATGATGACGTCGAGGGTATGTGAACACGGGAAGAAAATATATATATATTTTAATTTATTTATTTATTTATTTATTTATTTATTTTTTATTTATTTTATTTTTTTTAGGGGTTCCTCCATGAGCGAAAAAGCTCTTCATGGAGGTTATCAAAGAAGGGAAGGGACTCATGAGGCGTTCCCTTTCTTAGACTGGAAGATAAAATCTATCCCCTAATTTGGAGGGTTTGGTGTCTCTTTTTCGCGTGGCCAGTCCAATCTGGCAACCGCTTGAGTAACAACATCGAGCAATTCCTCCGTAGATTTTTTTATCGCGGACGGAAAACTCGGAGGCGGGAAGAGAATCACGATCCTCCTCATGATCCGAAGAAGCGTCGGAACGCGCTTCGAGATCATGTGAAGGACCAGCTGGGTTTGGGGAGAGAGTGAGAGAAAGGGATCAACCCATCTCTTGCTCCTCAGCCAAATCCATGCAAGAGCCCCACGAACGATCTTTATTTTTATTTTTGTATTTTTCGTGAGTGCTGACTCCCGGAAGCAAGCGAGGCGAGCACGAAGCACTCTGCCTGTTAAAGCAAATCGCAGTGCTCGCACCCGCCCTGCTGCAACGCGAGAGCAGCGTGCTCTTACCCCCAAACAAACAGAGCAAAAACTGATGTGTGTCCTCTTCAGCTATAGAGCAAGAAGAGGGGAACACGCACCGCTTATGGCTTTCAGTCATTCTCTCTTTTTTCTTAGAAATATATATATATATATATATATATATATATATATATATATATAATATTTTATAAACAGAATAGAGAAGAAAAAAGAGAACAAAGAGAACAACGTTCACTGCACACTGCCTAACTGATTCTAACTCCTAACAGAGGAAAGAAAGTTTTGACAGGGTTTGTGAAACACACAGAAACAGAATCGCTCTGAAAAAAGAGTTTCTGACGACACCTGGTGATGTATCCATTTATAGCCTGGCCACAGGTGCATCTAATGATTACATCAACCGAAGCTATAAATTCCAGTCAATGTTCATTGACGTGTTACACACACTATAATAGCTCGGTTCACAGCTAGAGTTGTTCCCCAGCATCAAAGTGAAGCTTTTTGTAAAGGGAACAGATTAAATCAAGTGATTTTGACAAATCATGTCTCTAAGCATTCTGCCATCTCTGTGGTCTGCTAGATTCAATGGGTGTTGTTCTAGGTCATCTTCATCAGGACAGAGGGGATGCCTCTCTCCTCTTATTGTGGCAATGTTGTGAAGTACCACACAAGCAGCTGTGATGTCACATGCCCTATTTGGAGTGACCCTGACCTACGCAGACACTGAAACCTCGCCTTCAGAATGCCTATTGTCATCTCCACCTTGGCCCGTGTTCTGCTGTGAGACAGGTTGAAGTGTGTCTGTGGTCTGGACTCAGGATCAGGGTAGGGTGTCATCATATAGGGGAGGCAAGGGTATCCTCTTTCCCCCAGCAAGTAACCATAGAAGTGTCCTGTAATGTTTGAGGTGTTTTGTAAATGTAATAAAGACTACAAGCATTTGTGTAACAAAACATACCCTGCTGAAATTTGTTGCACAGAGATGACTTTCTAAATATTCTGGCATCTTGTACAGACTGCAGGCCTTTTGCCTCAACATTAGTGATGAGGTGGGTTGCATCACATATTACCTGTGGAGAACAATAAGTTTATTATTTGTAACACCAATATTAAGGAACCAAAATATAGCTATTACCTGCACATTGATGCTATGCACAGACTTCCTATTAACATAGTCTCCCCCCTCATTGATAGATGGAGCTTTAATAGGAATGTGGGTGCCATCAATGCACCCAATCACGTTTGGGAACCCTGAAATTAAGATTAATTACAAGTTTAAGAAGTCTGTGTAGCCTTTACGTGTGTGTGTGCAGTCAAAATAAACCTATTAAGAAATGTTATTTAATTGAAGTAGATGACAGAATTTCTGAGAGCAAACCTGCCACCCTGTGGAATTCTTCTTTAATAAAGCGCACATGTTTATGGCCAGGGAACTGTACAAAAGTGTGTAGAAACCATTTCAGTGCCATGCATACTGTACGAATGGCTCTACACACTGTTGCCTTTCCCACATGCTCTGCATCGCCCACATTGTAGAGAAAACTCCCCTTGGCAAAAAAGCGCAGACCAATACAAAGAATTTGTTCGGCGCTAAGCGCTGACCCGCGGTTTGTTACGTTTGAGATGTGTGGTTTTAGTAGGTTTGTTAAATAAATTAACGACTCCCTAGAAAAACGATAGCGCTCCTGCAAATATTTGTTAGGATAAGAAAAGACATCGATACGTGGTCTTATCACCCTCTCACGGCGAAAAAACCCCCGTATAATCTGTGCCTCTACGTCCACAGGATCCTCATCAAAAGGGCACGCCATGCTCGGAAACCTCTCTGAAACAAACTAACCCTGCAACATAACCTGCTCCGGAGCAGGTTATCATCAGAGAGTCATTTGCTATGGTTACTTACATAACCCGAAAGTTACCTCCGTTTTTGGAACCGAAAGCAGAGGTTATCCGCTTACTTACTCCTAAACTTACCCGGGTAAGTCACATAACCTGCTTTCTGGAATACACCTCTGGAGTCATGTAGATTATTTTGATGCACTCTAAATATGCATTTTGGACAGTCAAAAATTACATTCACTTGCATTGTTTAAAGGAGGAGGCCTGAAATTATATCCTAAAAATCTTAAATTCTGTTTTGATGAAGAAACTCAGATACATCTTGAATGGCCTGAGAGTGAGTAAATTATCAGCAAATTTTAATTTTTGGGTGAACCATTCCTTTAAGACCAAGCCTATACAGTCTAGAGGGGGGTCCAATAGAATCGATGTAAAATCTTAAATTGCATAAATTGCACCCTTGCATCTCTAGATGCAGACTTGATGTTTTTTAGAATCTTAGCCCACACTCCATCCTCCAATACCAAGTTTAAATCTTTCTCCCATAATCTCTTTAGTGAAGTTGAAGCTCCGTCCCCCAGACTCTGAATTAGCAGGGAGTAATACACTGATGCCTCATGACCTTTTTGAATGGCAGTAATCAGTGTCTGCCGCTCTAGGGGGGGTGTATGCTACTCCCAAATATAGTACAGAGCAGGTTGCGCAGTAAATATCTAAAGAATTGAGACCTGGGAATCCCAAAAGGGTGAACCATATTTTCAAAGGATCTCAACACTACACTCTCATATAGGTCACCGAACGTATTAATCTCCCTCACAATCCACTCTGTCTATCAGAAAGGGGACTTATTAATACATAATTTTGGTTCAGCCATATGCTCGAGGCAACATTTAAATAAATGTCTGAATTAATCATTCTGGACACTTTTGTCCATACTGCATGCAAATGCTAGATAACTGGGTGTAGCTTAACTTCTCTGGTTAGTTTGATAGAAAGGCTTTGCAATGGCGAGATAGGGGCAAGAACTTCCAACTGTTGAAATGTAATCAGGGACATTTACCATTCCAAATGAAGGACTTCGCTATGCTATCAAATTGCTTGAAATAAGAGAAGAGGACATCTATACGGAGAGATTGTAGCAGGTAGTTGAATTTTGGAATACAATTAATTTTAATAACATTAACCTTCCCAGTCATAGATAAATGTAATGAAGCCCTGCCAGGTGCTCCTATTCAGAGAAAAATAATCTGAAATTAAATCGCATTTTAATCACTGCTACAGGGTGTCTATAAAGTAACTTAATTCACCCAATAAAAGCATTCCCGAATCCGTACATTTCCAAAATCTTAAAAAGATAATCCCATTCTACCACATCAAATGCTTTTTCACTGTCAAACGAGATGGCAGCGACCAGAGTCTGATAGTTTACCACTGCCCACATGCCATTAATGAAACACCTAATGTTATCAGAAGAGTTGTGGCCCCGAATAAACCCCTCCTGATCTATATGTACAAGAGAGGTCATAACTTAAACCAGTCGGTTAGCCAAAATCTTTGACAATATTTTAACGTCTAGCTGTATCAGGGAAATTGGACGGTAACTCTTAAACTCACTTGGATCTTTGTCCTTTGTTAGAATCAGACTGATCCGGGCTTGTGTCATGGTTTGCGGAAACTTTTCCATTCTTTAATGATTCCGTATAAACTTCTTACAAAAGTGGGGCCAGTTCTGTAGCGTAAGATCTAAAAAATTCAGCAGTAAAGCCGTCTGGCTTTCTTCAAGCCTTGCCTGTAGTCAAGGCCTTAATTACCTTGCCAAGCTCCTCTAAGGTTATCTCAGAATCAACATAATGTTTTTGCTCATCCGACAGTTTAGGAAGTGTAATGGTTCTACAAAGTTTCTAATATCCTCTTCAGTAGAAGAAGATGTGGAACTATAAAGATCAAGATAGAATTCTTTAAAAGCATTATTAATATCAGTGGCCGAGGTAAATATTTCACCACCAGCAGATTTCACTGAGGTAATGGTAGAAAAAGCTCTATATAAAACTCTCTGTTTTGTAAATCTAGCCAGAAGCCTCCCTGCTTTGTCCCCCAACTCAAAGTATGACTGTCTTGCCCTTACTAGCCAAAACTCCACCATCCGTGACAAAATAGTATTAAATCTGTATTTCAATTGGGTCAATTATCTGAGGCCATTTGACGACACAGCCTCGGTACTTTTAATATTCCCTTCCAATTCCACAAGTTTTTTTGCTTTTGATTTTTTGGTGAATGTGGCATACTGTATGATCCAGCCTCTAAGAACCGCCTTAAGTACCTCCCAAACCATGCCCACAGAGGATACTGAGGACCAGTTGGTCTCCATATAGACACTGATTTTAGCCTTTAACAGTTGTTGGAATTCAGGATTTTGCAAAAGGGATACATTATAGTTCCAGCTATATGATTTTCTTTTCTTCATATGTGGCAACACCTCTAAACACACCAGGGTGTGATCTGAGACTGAAATGTTTCCAATTGAGTAATCAACAACAGATGGAATGAGGGACTTAGATATAAAAAAATATATTTATTCTAGAGTAAATCTTGAAAAAATTGTATAGTCCTTCCCAGATGGGTTCAAAAGTCTCCAAATATCTGTAAGACCAAGGTTTTTACGCATCCTGTGGAGCATCAATGTTGCTGTAGTGGGCTTGCACACTTTTGCTTTACAATAATCAAGGACTGAATCCATCAAAAGATTGAAGTCTCCTCCCAATATTATATCATGAGGGGTGCCAGCGGCTTACAACATCCCTTCAAGATCTATAAAAAAGCTCTGATCATCTACATTAGGTGCATAAATATTAGCCAAAAGAAGACTTTGCCCTGAATTTCAGCTAAAATAATAATGACCCTTCCTAATTATTCTTTAATCTGTTTGAGACATTTGAATTTTAGATGTTTACTTATCAGCATATTGATTCCCCTGCTCTTACTGGAGCCAACACTATAGAAAACATGCCCACCCTTATCCTCACAAATTTTTCAGCTTCCTGCGAGAAAGATGCATTTCTCGAAGAAAACTATATCTTATTTCTTATGCTTAAGAGAAATAACCTTCCTTTTTTTATGGGGTGCCCCAACCCATTCACATTCCATGTGGAGAGAGACATTCCACTCATATTAACATCTGACATTTTGACATGTAAGAAAAGATAGATTGTGTGTCAAAAACAAGATCATCCCCGGAACAAAACAAACAGAAAAAACCCCCCTGTGCACATTTACCCTGCCCGCCTATGACAGCGCCAACTGGTGTCCATCCCTCCAAACTCAAACAGTCCATGCACACGTTCGAGAACCAACTTTGCCGTCGGATTACTCAAGTCCAGTGTTTCTATACAAATTTTGTTATACAGAATTACATGGCAAAAGATAACCTATAAAACAAACTCCAGCCAATATGCTGAATTAACACACAAAGCATGTAGATTCATCCATAAAATTGTCCTGAAGGTGTTAAAATTGTGCACAGAATCCTCAAACAGTCAAGCGAATGTTCCGTGAGCCAGTCTTCTCGGCTGCAACTTGAGTACAACAAGATGTCTTTCTCACGCCATTGACTTTTCAAGAAATACTCCACAAAACAAACTCCAGCCAAAATGAGGAATGAGTACAAAGAGTGTGTAGATTAATCCATAAATCTGTCCTGAATATGTGTTACCCTACAAAATAAACTCCAGCCGCTTGGTGGAACCAGCAAAAAAAAAAATTAAAAAAGCAATCAGTTTCCTCAAACAGTCAAGTGAATGATCAGTGAGCCGGTCCACTCGGCTGCAACAAGAGTACCACAAGATGACTTAATCACTCCATTACTTTATGAAAGACATCCTTAGCATCTATTCTCAATTTGGCCTGGAATATCAGTGCTCACAAGATCTTCATTGACGATCTCATAAATTTGGCCAGAATTGATCGGGGCTTGTCTACCTCTGCGGATCTCATTGAAGGAACCCTTTGAGCTCGCTCTATTTCAAGCTTATTGGTCTTGATGCGGTTCTGTGCTCGATAGACATGAATTCCATCTCGTGCTCTCATTATGTATTATAAACAGAACAGCTGTGGTCTGAGTTCTGTTCGTGCACGTCACTAACGTGTGCTGACTGCATTAAAAAGTGCTCAAGATTTACTTCAGTTGCACATTTGCAGAATTTCAGGTATGTTTCCCCATTACGAGTGTCTAAAAAAGGGTTTTGTGGGCATGTATGGAAGCACCAGAGCCTGTCAAACTGTTAGCAACAGAAACAGCACACACACTTCCTTCAGTTGTTTCCCCATTAAAATAAAGGCTTAAGACTGTATAGCATTGCTGCCTGGCTGCTAAAATATTACTATTGTTTATTCCAATAATAATAATACAGTGCTGTGATAAAGTGTTTGTCCCCCATCCTGATTTCTTCTGTTTTTGTGTACAGTGCTATGAAAAAGTATTTGCCCCTATCCTGATTTCTTCTGTTTTTGTGCAATAAAATATTTTGATTCTTCCAAGAAAGCTTTCCTTTGCTCCTCGCCTTGCGCAATATATTTATCAGATGATCTCAGAAATGTGGCCAGAATTTATCGGACAATTGATGCTGGATCTCCTTTCCCGCCCCACCATCCAAATCGAGCCCCCGGTCTGTACGCCTGTCGGGGCTTTCATCGTGAACACGCAAGTGTCTTTTAATGACTCCAGAGCCAGAGGAATTTGTCTTCTTTGCCATGTTTACCTCCAAGAACAAATTTGTAGCTGGGTGTATCAAATCTCATTGGATTATAACATGAAAATAATAATAAAAAAATGGCAAAGTTTTCAGAGCTTGCAGTCTACACGTCTGCTCCTCACATGACCCCGAAGTTCACAATCATTATGCCATTTCGTAAATTTATGACAAGCAATAACTAATGATCAACTGTTGATGATGATGATATAGTGTTGAGGAAATATGACAATGTTTACTTTTAATAGACCTTTTCCACAGACTGTGATGACACATTTATGCCTTATTTAGCAGCATAAATCTTGCAAAAATGTTTGACACTATACGTTTTTTTAAATGTATAAAAAAATGTGTTACATGCTTACTGTTATATTACCTTGTAATTAGATTTCAAAAAATAATTAACACTGCTGCGAGGTTTCGATTACAGCTGTTGAGAGACTGACCGTAAATTTGGCATCTTCTCCCATCTGGATTGTTTAATCCATCCTATTTTTTCCTCTTCTGGAAAGCCATTCAAACGTAATAGTGGATTTTGTCTTTTGGTCTTGGAACAAAAGGTAAGTTAAAATAATTTTTGCTGTGATCTCTCATTCACTGATGTCAAAGTTTACACTGCAAATGTTTACTTCTGCGTTCCATAACCCGGAGTGTGAAATAGGTATATTGTTTATATTGTAATACGTTGTAGATTATTGTAGGAATGCACATTTTATTTTCCTTATCTGTTTGAATGAGCAGCTAGAAACATTTCAAAATAAGATTCCTCTGTGTATTTTAGCCTTTAAAGTAAAACGTTCCATGCTATGTATAACCCCCCCCCACACTCTTTATTTTGGTTGCACCATAAACGGCATATGGAATTTAATTCAATTTAGAATATTCTAGCCTCTTTCTGGCCCTCCATACCACAGGATGAAAAGACTAAGATTAAAAGAAATGACTAACATTTAATGTAGGCTACCAATTTTAAAAACTATTGGCAGATTAATTGCCTTTCAACACATCATTGTATCAGCAAAATCCAATATTGGTCAACCTCTAAATTGTATTTATTTATATAATGGTACATAAACCAAATTTAATGTGATATATTTGTGGAAAACGTGAGTATTTTACAATTTTTTTAGATTGTGATTTTAGTGGGATTGTTTTGGTATGGGGATACAGTATTAATTTTATCTGTTCACATCTTGAAAAAGGTCTAAATTTATCCAATTCACCTCACATCTTGAAACAGGAACATTATGAACAGCAGATGATTTAATGTCCGACCGTGATAGCCTTGAAATGTGTTATTGATGCAGCGCTTTGCTGTAACAGCAGTGGTGCTTAAACTCACTGTGAGTCTGGTTTCTCCCAAGGTTATTTTTTTCCATTAAACAACATCTTATGTGTTTTGTGTTCCTTCCTACTGTCGCTTCGGCTTGCTCACTAGGGGTCTAAATACAATTATTATTTAATTATTATTTTTTTTATACACAAATTACAACCATATTTAATCAAACTACACATTGATGACTGTCTTTATAGATATTAGTTTCATTTTCTGTTAATGCATGATTTTCTGTAAAGCTGCTTTGAAATTGTAAGTTGTGAAAAACGCTATATAAATAATAATTAATCGACTTAAGCATTAAAGAGATTAACTTCTTGCAAAAGTTTTTACTGTGTTATTATTCCCTTTTAAACACGGCAAGCTATTATCACTTATTTTCTGTCTTTGAAATTAAATATCCTCAATGTCCTTCTTGGTATCGTGACCGCTATCTTTTGCAGGAAAGGGAAGATATTTTATTGCATTGCATAAAGATTTGACGATACTTTCATTCTAGTTTTGCAGCAATCTGCTCACAATCTGGTTACCGATCTATTTCTTTGCTCAACATGTGAAAATGGAATTGAAATGTTTTGCTGTCACTGTAAATGTTCACTTTCCCATGGCCGCAGTGTTAAATAAGAGATTGCAGGTAATATTTCTACAGCTGTATTTAAAAAAAATAGTACCGTTCTTAAATATGGAATTGTATTTTAACTTTGAAGTTCCAATGTTGCAAATATATGGTAAAAATGTGTAGCTGACAAGAAATTTCAAGAACTGACAAGTCATATCATTATTACTCATGCAATATGACATATGGATAGAAAAGGCTGTTTGGAATTTGTACATTTTGCAAATATCTAAAATGTTAAACATTTCACATACTAAAAGATGTTATATTGAATTTAACGACATATTTTAATACAATGTATGTGTGTCAAGTCATTTTTATTTGTATAGCGCCTTTCACAACACACATTGTTTCAAAGCAGCTTTACAGATGATCAGGCATTAACAGAAAATAAGACTGTAATGTCTTTTGAGTCATCATTGTGTAAATAGATAAAATACGATTGTGAATTGTTTAAAAATAAATAATTAAATAATAATTGTATTTATTACCCCAGTGAGCAAGCTGAAGATGTCTGTGGCAAGGAACACAAAACTCTCAAAAGCAGACTCACTGTGGCGGCCAGTTCCCCTCTGGCTAACATCATGAATATAACACCAATATTATTATGTGTAGTGCAAGTCATGGTTTAAAATGATTAAACTAAGTAAGTGTTAAGGGACAGTATTTAAACAAAGATTTTGTATAAACTGTAAGATTAATGACTAATGTCTTTGAAGTCCATCCTGTATTAACTGCTGAAGTTCACATAGATGCAATTGTCCTTGTTTATTGGCTGATGGAGGCTTTTGTTGGCAATTGATAGTCCATGTATTCATTTCAAGAATGTAGTCCATCAATAGACAGAGGTGATGCAGGCAGAGATCAGTGAGGTGCATCGCAGTTCAACCTGGCCTGTAATTTCGGTGAGATTTGGAGGGGTCCATTCTAAGTCCAAGGTTCAGACAATGGCATATGAAGTATCCCATGTCTTATGGTTGGAGTTGGCATCAGTTTATCCTCTGAAGTCCAACGTAATAGACTGAAGTGATGTTTGGGTGGCACAGGCTGCATTTAGTCATCATCACACAGTGACACGTAGCAGTGGAGTCCAACATGAAGCAGGAATGGAGCTGGATCCAGCCAGTTCTGGTGACCTCAAGATAGGGGGACAGGTTGAGATTGAGACAGGGAAACAAATAAAATAATATTACCATAGATGCCATTCAATTTATTGCAGACTTATAGATCATGATCAATGTTTCTGGTTACAGCAGACCTAACTAAAGCAGCTGTGTGGGTTGAAGGATAAATTAGATGTATGCGTGGCTAAATAGATGAGTCTTTTGTCTAGACTTAAACTGAGGGAGTGTGTCTGCATCTCGAACAGTGTTAGGGAGGCTATTCCATAGTTTAGGAGCCAAATATGAAAAGGATCTACCTCCTTTTGTGGATTTTGATATTCTAGGATCTATTAACAGGCCAGAATTTTGCGATCATAATGAACGTAATGGAATATAGCATGGTAGAAGGTCACTTAAGTACTGTGGAGCTAGACCATTCAAAGCTTTGTATGTAGTTAACATAATTTTTTAATTAATACGAAATTTAACTGGTAGCCAATGTAACAATGATAAAATGGGGCTAATATTATCATTATAATATTATGCAGCTGCATTTTGAACCAGTTGAAGTTTATTTATTGATCTTGCTGGACATCCTCCCAGTAGTGCATTACAATAATCTAGTCTTGAGGTCATGAACACATTAATTAGATTTTCGGCATCAGCAACAGTGAGGATGTGCCGTAATTTAGCAATATTTCTTAGGTGGAAGAAAGTTGTTCTACAAACATTGGTAATTTGATTTTCAAAGGACAGATTTGTATCAAATATAACACCTAAGTTCTTCGCTGCTGAAGATGATGTAACACCACATCCATCGAGAGTGAAATGATATTTTAGCGGCTTATTTTTAGAGGTTTTTGTCCAATAATTAGTTCCTCTGTTTTGTCGTAATTGAGTAGAAGGAAATTTCTGGCCATCCAATCTTTAATTTCATTGATACACTTTGCTAATTTGGTGAATTGTGAAATCAGGTTTTGAAGAAATATAGAATTGAGTATCATCGGCATAGCAGTGGAATCTTGATAATACCTCCTTTTAAGAGCTTAGTTGGTATTGGATCTAACAAACATGTTATGCTTTTGATGTTTCAATAATTTTGTTAGCTTTTCATGACCTATGACAGTGAAGGATTGAAGTTGCACATGAGGAAAATTATGTCACTGTTTTCTGAGGTGCTATGACTGGTGATTGCATAATTCCAATTTTATTTCTGATTATTTCAATTTTATCAGTAAAGAAATTCATAAAGCCATTACTCTTGTACTGCAATGTAATATGTGGTTCTGTTGAGGCTTTATTCCTAACCAATTTAGCCACATTACTGAACAAACATTAAATATGCTGACCTGGCAGCTTTTAGTGATTGCCTGTAGCTACAGACACTTTCCTTCCATGCACCGCAAAATACTTCTAATTTTGTATTCTTCCACATGCGCTCCATTTTTCAAGCTGCTCTCTTGAGAGCACGAGTGTGATCATTGTACCATGGTGCAGTGCTCATTTCTTTAATTTTCTTTAATTAAAAGGGGGTCGACACTATCAAGAATGCTAGAGAAGACTGCATTTATATTTTTTGTTATTTCATCAAGTTCTTCTGGGCTTTGGGGTTTACTATGTGTATGGGATAGATCTGGAAGATTATTAGTGAAGCTATCTTTAGTGGTCGAAAGAATAGTTCTACCTGAACGATAGTGTGGTGTAGATTGAGTAACAATAGCTGATCGCAGCATACAAGAGACAAGTTAATGATCCTCAATGTGATAATTATTCTCTCATCAACATAGCATTTCCATCTGCAGAACTTCCTTCTGCCACTCATTGGATCTTTTTTGGTTTTGGCACCATTCGGAGTAAATTCTTGAGACTGTTGTGCGTGAAAATCCCAGGAGATCAGCAGTTACAGAAATACTCAAACCAGCCTATCTGGCACCAACAATCATACCATGGTCCATATCTCACAGTCACAATCAAATTTTTTCCCCCTGATGGTTGATGTGAACATTAACTGAAGCTCCTGACCCGTAT
Source organism: Xyrauchen texanus (assembly GCF_025860055.1). Taxonomy (NCBI): domain Eukaryota; kingdom Metazoa; phylum Chordata; class Actinopteri; order Cypriniformes; family Catostomidae; genus Xyrauchen; species Xyrauchen texanus. The sequence goes on along the minus strand of NC_068280.1, from coordinate 31,036,824 downwards.
CTGAATGATTTTATGTCACATGATTGGCTGACTAGATAATCGCAATTTTGGTGCCAGACAGACTGGTTTGAGTATTTCTGTAATCTCCTGGGATTTTCACACACAACAGTCTCTAGAATGTACTCCGAATGGTGCCAAAAAACATCCAGTGAGTGGCAGTTCTGCAGACGGAAATGCCTTTATGAGAGAGGTCAACAGAGAATGGCCAGACTGGTTTGAACTGAAAAATCGAAGTTAACTACGATAACCGTTCTGTACATTTGTGGTGAGAAGGGGTTGACGCTGTTTTGGCGGCACTAGGGGGACCTACGCAATATTATGCAGGTGGTTTAAAGGTTTTGACTGATCGGTGTGTATATATGTATGTATCGCAAACCCTCCAGGTATCCCAGTTTGAGACTTTCAGTATCTGGTCACCCTATTGAAAACGTGCTAGCCATGTCTGGGACTTCAATTATGACACATTTGAACCTTTATTAGAATGACTGTCTGTTGTGTTGCCAATCATGATGTTAAAACAAAGAGAACAGAAACATTCTAATACCCCTCACACACACACACACACACAGTCTTTTCACTCATTCTATCTAACACGTCAATCAGTGATTTGTTTTACGTGTCATTTGAAATTGTTATAGAGTTTTGTTTGATGTTCAGTCTTCAGAGTTGTAACAAGACTTACTTTCTCATGTCAAATGGACTAAAGAAAACAATGACAGACTTTGTGGTTAAAGTTAAATAAAAAAAAGAAGCATTCTTAAATTTCAGAATTATGTTTTCTTCTACTGTAATATCAGTAATAAAATTAAGATTTGTAATATTATAAGTATTATTTACAAACTGTACAGGTGGGTGTCCAGCTATACTACCCACGTTGCACAAATGCCCGTTTTCCCCATTCTATATGTATCACTTGATATAAAAACGAATTAATAAATATAAATGTAAGGTAAAACTAAAAATATTTAACTACTAAACTAAAACTAACAAAAGAGCAAATATTTTTTTTAAATATTTAAAAAAAAAAAAAAAACTATTAGACCTGTTTGTATGTAGTGTAGTCTTAAGCTTCAGGTGTGAAACATATACATGTACAACTCTATTGCATTATTAGACATAATTACATGTACATATTACTACCAAGCCATTGCGGCTGATTATTTATTTTATAAAAAAACTTCTATTCAGAGCACCTGTTGTGTATGTGGCTTATGCTGAAAAGTAATCCTATGTTGCGTGTGCGTGCGTGCGTGTGTGTGTGTGTGTGTTTTCCCCAGATTGATCCAGAGACACTGTTGAAATGTCTGACAATGTGTGCTGAGTTATTCAAGAAAATTAACATCTGCCCTACAATGAATACTCTAATAGAGTCACTGGTACAATATACACACTTAATCTCAATTGTGTGTTACAGCACAGACTTCATACATGCTCTTACTGTAACTGCTAGCTAGTGCATGCATTTATCTTAAGCAACTTTGATTATTGGACCCTCAATGCATAATCATCGCAAAACTTGTCTTGAACTGCTTTTATTATGAAAACTTCAAAGTTACTTATCATCCTTAGATATTACCAAGTGTGTCCAACCCTAACTCTGCTGTGTGCAACATGGCTGTCATCAGTTTGGGAACTGCTGCTCTCCACAGCAAGGACCTTGGAAACACGCACCTTGTGCTGCTCCTGCAGGTAATTTATGTCAAACACACTTGTGTGAAAGAAGACTGAATTCTCTTTGTCTTGGTGGTTTGGAGGGGAATTTATCTTTTCTGTGTTTAGATTACACAGCTAGATGAGCCTAAAATCAGAATTTTACGAGCTCTACGAGCTCTTGTTGACCAACTTCTGCTGAATGGCCTCAACATCCTGCAAACCTCCCAAACACCCCACTCGACAGACAAAAGTGACCGAGACCCTAATCAACTAGCTAAGGATGAGGAGAGTCCCGTCCAGAGCATCCTGAAGATGCTCTCTGAATTCCTTGATAGTGAGGTACTGCATATCCTTGTAACAATGTCCACTTTCACACAAGACACTTGTTAAATTGCTGTAAAATTGTATTGAATTTTACGATAAAAGTACAACTGTAATTCACTCAAGCAATGGCTTTTTTTGTTTTATAAGTGTTACTACAATTGATCAACCGATATGTTTTCTTTCTTTCTTTATGGCCAGTGCTGATATCTAAAGAGAATGGTGGCCAATAGGCTGATATAGATATCAGCATTGACCATAAAGAAAAAAATTATTATATCGTATTGTATCATACGATACAAGGCTTTCTATACAATACCATATGAATCGTACAATACATAAACAACACATTATAGTGTAATTAAAACCAAGTAGCGCAACACTGAGAGATGCAAAACAATCTCCTCCGCAGTGAGGGGGCACTGAGCACTCACAGGAAAAACAGCATCATATCTACAGTACATAACTGAGGAGATCAATGGCAAACAGCAATTAGATTGTAGCGTTACAGCATATTAAATTTGCCAAACACCGGTGTCATGTCTCGGTGCTACAGTACATTAAACATGTCATTTTATTTACGCCAACATCACCATACAAAACGGTGAATTTGCGATGCAGAAACATAGCAGCAGCAACAGCCAGCCTCTCCAGAGGACACAGAGCATGACGCTCCTAAGTAACAAAAACAAGCTTATTAAAAAATTTGACAACATAAAAAAAACGATTACATGAGACTTAATATTCTCTGGTTTTTAAGTTGAAATGTAAACCGGTATGAGCACAACACTTGCACGCATGTAGCTGTAATAACGGCAGTAAAGATTACATGCAAAGTGAAACGGGGGAAGAGGCCAAAAAATGATATGTGTCGATCGGTTTTTGCTCAAGCCACTAAATAGTATTGGATTATGAAAATATATCATTGAACCAGAGGTCAGGTTCCTTTCAAGTTTTTTCCCCCCACTAAATAACATTGAAAAGAGTTTTTTTTCCTTGCTATAGTCACTTCAGCTTTATCACTGGGGGCTTCAAGACATTAAGGCATGATTTTCTATAAAGCTGCTTTGAAACAATGTGTATTGTGAAAAGTTTTATACAAATATAAATGACTTGAGAGTATACAAAAAAAAAATTCTCAAGAAAAACATGAAAATTGTGAGTTCATATTAGTTTTTCTCAATCAAACAAAATAAATGCAGTGCTTTTTTTTAAGTTACTTTATCACGGAGCTCTGCTTTTTGTTGTTCATGTCAGACACGGTTTTGTCATTTATAATTTAAGACATTTATGTTGAATACGTTTCAGAGAAACATTTGTGGGTGCTGTTTTTAATTATTTTTTTATTGTATCGTATCGTGAGGCTTTGTATCATATCGCATTGTGAAATTTATGTATTGTTACATGCCAAGGGAAAACCCCATTTAGTAAATTACAGACAATTGCAGGCATTTTCACTGCAGTCCCTGTTCATAAAGCCTCTAAATGGAAAAATGCAAAATTTATGGAAAATTAAAAATATCACTTTCAGATCTGTGAACTCCGTAGAGAGGCAGCAGAGGGTCTGGCCAAGCTGATGTTCTGTGGGAGGATCGTGAATCCAAATCTTCTCTCCCATCTGGTGCTACTTTGGTACAATCCTGTAACGGAGGATGACCAAAGACTACGCCATTGCCTCGGGGTATTCTTACAGATGTATGCCCGGAGGAGAAGGTATACCTAATAGGAATGGGCATTTTCAAGTAATTTTGTAATTTCGAGTAATTTTGTTTGAGTATTCTAATCCACCAAAAATGTTTATTCGATTACTTGTTAATTAAAATGCATAAATGTAAAATGTAAGTTACAAATAACAAGTATTACACGCATGTGAAATGTAACCAAGAATGGTTTCAAAATAAGATAACTTCAACAAACTATGCTTTTCTTTTGGGGGGGAATGAAATGAACAATGAATAAAAATAAAATTTATAACAATAGGAAAAACATTGGCACTCAGGTGGAGCTTATGTTGAATCCTGTACTGATGGCTTTAGGGTAATGCACATACGTATATAAATTCTGAGTCCATATAAAGGCTTACATTGTTTTCAAATTTTTAGCAGTTCACATGTTATTATTCAGAAAAACAAGTGGTGTACATTGGCTTTTTATAAAAAATAAGCTTCAGAGTTTCGCAAACCACTTAGCAGCTTTTTCCACCATAAAAGCAGATCCTCATCAGTTGGTTTGCATGACAAGAATCCGAACAAGAATCGAATACCAATCGTGTAGAATTCAATAAACAAATTGAAAGATTTCCACACTTGGCTTTGCTTTCAATAGCACAGATGCCATTATATCATCATCTCTTACCCAACACCTCGATGACACACATCCACAGCTTCCTCCAGTGGACTCAATTGTAACTGTAACTGAGATATGGTGAGAGATTCAGAGGACAAGTACAGTGTAATTCAGCAAAAGGAAAATCAATTTGGCATATTAGTGTAGTGTTTTTAATATTCAACTTGCTAGTGTATAAAGATTACTCAATTAGTTGAGTACTTGTGCACATCACTAATACCTAAAGCGAGATCCTACCTCATTTAAACTAAAAGCTTAACAAAAATAATTTTAGAATTGCGCACAGAGTAATGTAACTGCTGAATATGTCTGATTTTATCAGTCCACTGTTTACATTAAAGACTGTTTTAACCACATTTATACAGTTGTTTGCTGAAATCATATTGTTTTTGTATATACTCCAGAACAAATCAAGAGTGTGTGGAGGAAAGTTTTCTGCCAACCATGATAACACTGTGCAATGCTCCTGTGACTTCTCCTTTGTCTGAGGTTGACACCTCCAGTGTGGCTGAACTCTTCGCTGAGCTTACCCACCCAGTGCTCTTGTGCAACCTGCTGCCATACAGGTTTGCTTGAGCTTATGCACTCACGAACAAAAATAACAGTAGAGGGTTTTGTTCAAAGGCACTGTTAGACAGTTACCACCTTTCTCTGTTGATATAATGAAAATAATTGATCCTCTCTCTGCAGGATGTGTCTGTACATGACTCTCTGGCAGCACGTGTTTGTAATGAGATCTTAAGGGATGTCTCTGCTCCTCAAGTGCGTCTCTACTGTAAAACCCTCAGCTGGTTGGAGATTAACACTAAACCAGGACATGCCAACAGTGAATTGCAGAACCTACTCAAATAAATTTTACAGGTATTACCATAGTTATGTTACACTTACGTGATATATTTAAACCACAGGACAGAGATCAGCATTGGATGAAAGTATAATTTTGTTATCCAATAGGCAATATACGTATTCCTACGTAAACCATGATCAGCATCACAGTGATTGGTTAGCAAATTTATTGGTTGGCAAGTTGGTCATAAACAAAACAAATATGAATATCATATTTATCATTACATTTATCTATTTTTGGGTCAATGACAAATAAGATTTTCAAGATGAAAAAATAAATATTTTAAGCAAAACAGTTTTAAAATGCATTTTTATGTCCAAAAAAATGTATGGTGTTGATTCACATTGGTTTTACAGCATTTTAGGCAGCATTAATTCATTATTAAACAAGATTTCTGATTTTACCACCCAGAAAATATCAGGTGGTGCGACCATATATTAATTAAAAATAATATACATTTAATGTACTTAGCACTACTGAGACTTGTAAATATGAATCATTGTAGTGTCTAAAATGCATATCACATGGTAAATTCCCTTTCTATATCTTTATTTATTGCCTTTTTATTCCAAATCATATAAACAAACGGCTGCTTTTCTGTGTGTTCAAACACCCATTTTTCCATAAGGACTTTTTATGTTTTGTTTTTAACTGTAAAAATTATTTGCATACGTTATATAAAGGTTTACAGTTATATGTCTTACTTCATTTTGCAATTGCAGTGGGAATTGATACATTTGAATGTAAATTTGCTGGTTGCACCACCTGACCATGACCGGTCGCACCACCTGCCATTGTGATCAATAATGATTGATATTCACAAAATAAAAAGAAAGAAATGTCAATGAATTTTATTCAGGTTTCAATTGGCTTTTTTATTTTAATCCTCTGACCAATTTATAGTGTATCTCAATCATATAATTACATTTCATTAACGAGAAAGTGCAAAACAATACTGCATGTTATGATAACATTTGATCATCGCTTCTATAAATCTAGAAATTTAAAACATCTCCGGGAACACATTTCAAAAAACGAGAACATCTTTTATAAAATGTCAATACAAAAAACAAAACTTGGTAATACATAATACATATACACTAAAAAATGTTGGGTTGAAAATAACCTAATTTGGGTTGTTTTGCAACCCATGGCTGGGTCAAATATGGACAAACCCAACCGTGGGTTATTTTAATTTAATTCTATGGGTTGATTGTCTAACACATCTTATAGGTAGTGATAATTTTTTGCTGGGTTACAACAACCCAGTTGTAGGTAATGTGTTTCAAGCTGTTTATAAAGGGTTTGAAAGGACCATATCAGTATTTTCTGCAGTTTTTGTGAATTTATAACTTTGTGAATTCATTTCTGCAGAGAGTATGTCATAGTTTTATATTTCACTACCTTCACTTATTGTAACTATATACAGACAAAAAATAGAAAGCGTTCTTCATAGAGAAACCATAAGTATATTTTCATTCTCAATGTTTTGCATCTACAAAAACAAATTAAAATAGATTAAAGATGCAATTGTTTTAGTATCAATGTTGATTATACAGTCCTATATTCTTGAAGAATAGGACTTTAAGATGGACAATGTGCTCTTTAAATTGTCACACATACCATAATAAAATAAAAAAATATATATACATATGTAGATTGCACCTTTAAACAACTTAAAAGCTTTATATATTTATTAAAATGTATTTAATATATTCAAAAACATGAATTAACATGACTTTTTTTAGTTGGTTTAACTGTAACTCTGGTCGCACCACCTGACATATTGGTCGCACCGCCTGACATTTCAGACTCAATTCGAATCTAACAGGCATTAACTTGGATGCCTATACAAATGTTTGACCATGTGCTCAAGGTTATACATACATTTTTTAAATCAAATACACATTTTTATAATAACAACACATTTTCAAAGTTTTTCAGGGGTCATACCACCTGACATGATAAGTTGAATCAACCTCATCATTACTCAAAAATGTCAAATTATCTAATATTTATGGGTGGGTGACTAATCTTGTCACTGCATCAAAGGGGTCATCTGGAGTCTTCTGTGTGATGTCAAATGCCGTCACATGGTTTTCTTAAAGGAACGTTGCATAAAATTGCATTTTTATGTCGGTCGCCCTCCCTGACATTAGAAGTTGTCAATTTTTCGGACAAAGGTTTTTTTAAGTAATAGAATAGTTTTGAAATAGGTCCGATACACCTTTTCCCCTCATTTATAAGGAATTTAACATAAAATCATGCCAAAATATTTGATTAAGAATTTTATTGAGAAAATGAACATTTATATCTCAGTTTTGTTCTCTGCTTGTACGTACGGACGGTCGCACCACCTGACATTTTTGGTCTTTCAAACACCAAAACTCAAAAAATCTATTTAATTTTAATAAAATGAAAAGGGTTTCTTATAAAGGAGATATTGTAGATCCATTTGATATATGACATGTATTTATTCAAATTCTTTTTAGGAAAATAATGAATTTGGACACGAAAAATACATGTCATGTCACTGACACTTTTATATATATATATATATATATATATATATATATATATATATATAAAACATAATTAACACTCTCTGAGCACTTCATTAGGAACACTATGGTCCTAATAAAGTGCCTGACATGGTCTTCTGCTGTTGTAGCCCATCCGCCTCAAGGTTTGACATGTTGTGCATTCTGAGATGTTATTCTGCTCACTACAATTGTACAGAGTGGTTATCTGAGTTACAGTAGCCTTTCTGTCAGCTTGTACCAATCTGGCCATTCTCCATTGACCTCTCATCAACAAGGCGTTTCTGTCTGCAGAACTGCTACTTGCTGAATGTTTTTTGTTTATGGCTCCATTCTGAGTAACTTCTAGAGACTGTTGTGCATGAAAATCCCAGGAGATTAGGTGTGTTTAGAGGTGTTGCCACATATGGAGGAAACCATATAGTTACAGAAATACTCAAACCAACCTGTCTGGCACCAACAGTCATGCCACGGTCGAAATCACTGAGATTGCTATTTTTTCCCATTCTGATGATTGATGTGAACATTAACTGAATATCTTGACCCATATCTGCATGATTTTATGCATAGCACTGCTGCCACATGAATGGCTGATTACATAATAGCATGGTAAAGTTGGTGTACAGATGTTCCTAAGAAAGTTCTCAGTGAGTGTATATTGATATTTTGTGAGAGCCTTCAACATTAAAGCTGAAGTATGTAATTTATTTGGTGTTAAATACTTTCTCCTATCCCAGCTTTATATGCAGAGACAGCCCTAAGTAAGCCATTCATAGATTAATTTTCTTTTTATTATTATTATAAAAAAAATTGATTCATTCTATTCAACAAATTAAATAAATGGGGGTGTATGTTACTCTCAAAAATAGTACAGAGCAAGTGGCGCAGCTGTAAATACTGAAGACCTGAGACCTGGGAATCCCAAAATGTTGAACAATATTTTCAAAGGATCTCAAAACTCCACTCTCATATAGGTCACAGAGCGTAACCTCCCTCACAATCCACTCAGTCCAGCAGAATGGGGACTTATTAATACATAATTTTGGGTTCAGCTAGGGTTGCAGCGGTATACTGGTTTCACGGTATACCAAAATATTTGCCCACCCCTGAGCTAAAGACTTCTCATGCGATCATGATCTGCTCTTCTCTCTGGCATGCTTGCAACAACCGGCTTCCCTCGATATTGTGGAGCACAGACATCCAAACTGATGCGACCAATTTCAATTCTAGTGAGACTTTTCTAGGAAGTGAAGTATAACCTCTCAAACAGTAGGCAGCCCTGACATGCCAAACAGCACTGAGGAGGAAAAGAGCAACTGTGATATGTGCCAAAATAATAATAATAAATATAGCTGCAAGCAGCAATGCGGATTCCTCCTCAAAATGGCAAATCATTTAAAATTGATCAGTAGAGGGTTGGGGTTAAACCCTCTCAGTGGATGAATCCAAAAACCACGTATTTCTGTCTGAATCCTAAACGAAACATTTTCAGT
>NC_068280.1:31008336-31027124 GCF_025860055.1 Xyrauchen texanus | reverse complement strand
TGAATCCACCCTTCTGATGGGATCAGGATAATCCTGTTTTTTGGATCAAATAGATCCCAAACCCAGTTCAAAGTTTTGAAAAACCCAAAGGGCAGGTTTGATCCAGATCAAATGTAAGATCGGATTACATGCTCTGATCTTAGTTCGGAATCCCTCTTTTGCTTTTGAAAAACCCATTTCCAAGATTTGATTCAATCCGTGATCCGAAATCCCACTGGATTACTTTTGAAAAACTGGGCCCTGGGGATAGAAATTCCTTTTTCTGGTTTTCAAAGGAGCTAGCATATTGTGTCTTATTACTTTTAAGTAAGCTTAGCTCTGAAAAGTACCTTTCTACACAGTGAAATAAGGGTTTATCTGTTTACCTAACTCTGGATAATTTGGATGAATTTGCTCTTAAACTTTATTAATAATGACACTTTTCTTAACTGTCATAGTAGATGGAGTACTTGACCTCTCTAAGAAAAACATGTCTTCAGAAAATGCATCTACTCAAATTTCAGGGTGAGTGCTTAAACTTTTCTTGTCCTGTTTTCCAAGGTGTGTGTCTTTTGTCCTTGCAAAGAAATTTCTACTTGTAACTGGTTACATTTTGACAGTAAAAATTGACAAAGGGTAAAATATATATATATATTGGAAATAATTGAGCATTTTCTTTATAAGTCTTTTTCTTTTGTATCCTATTTGATAATCTTCTCATTTAATGCCATTTTAACTGTAGAATTCAGTGTTTTTGATGCACGGCCAAAGGGGTTGACTCTTTTCTTACTTGTTGGAAGGTAACGTCACATTTGCCAACAGTCAGGGGCTTCACTTGTTACTCTGTGCCACCTGTATATATTCATTTGTTTATTTATCTATTCATGTATATATGCAGTGTTATTTTCACATGAGAATTAAATAGGAGAAAAACATAATGCAGCTGCATTGCAAAGATACTGGAAGTACTTCCATAGAGGTTTGTCTTTCACCACACAATTGACGAGAGACTGTCCTTTCAAGATGTATCATTTGCAACCTAAGGCCAAAAACAAAGTGATTACACTTAAACAACTCAGAGGTTTTGTGTTGTTCAGACAATTGAGAACGAGTGATGTTACCAAAAGACAAGGCAGTAAAGGAGTGGACCCTGAGTGTGTCCTGTCATTGGTCCGCTCACCCGTTCATTTCTCATCCTCCCACCCACCTCCCCTTAGGAGACCGATCAGAGAGGACTATTTGGATCGCAGCTCTAAGTTTGCAGAAGGTTTGCTCTCTAAGGCCTTGAAAGATATTCTGTCTGGATCACTGAACATTCACAAAGCAGCCATACTATACGGGATACCTCAGAAAACCTTACAGCTACAGACCGAGGCCTTATCACCAGAATGTAAGGAAGGAGGACCACAGATCTTTGGAGAAAATGGTAGGGGCACAGATACATTGTGGCCAACTAATGACACACGACTGGTCCTGCAGAAAGTAGTGGCCTGGGCTAGCTCTCAGTCTGAGCAGTCTGAAGTAGGAAAATGTAAATTCACATCACCAGAGCACACAGTGCTGAAGTTTCCAGCAGCAGTGGCCGCCTCTTCATACCTTCACCACTTAACCTTGCAGAGGATGGTCTCACAGCTACGGGAGAAGAACGACAGGCCTCTTATGAGCTCTGAGCCAGCCACACCACCTCAGAGTCCTGCCATTGGGCCAGCTGTGCACATTCGAATTCCTCAGGTACGCCTCAGTGCTCAGCCCAAAGCCAAGCTGGATCTGGGAGGCCTGGTGGATGCAGTGTACCTAGCCAACAAAGCCTCTGATGGTTCCACTGCTCTCCACAAGCTGAAGACCATTCTCCCCAAACAGGGTTTGGTCGAAAGCAACCATGGCCATGAGTCATGTCTACTCCAGGGTGACCTGCCTCCACTGTGTCTGAACGTAAATAATGGGAGTGTTGGTGGGAGTGTCACTGGAAGTGTTGACCGCTGTGATGATGAACGAAAGCAGCCACGGAAAAAACGGGGCCGTTATCGGCAATATGACCACGACATCCTTGAGGAGGCCATAGCCATGATAATTGGTGGGAAGATGAGTGTGTCGAAAGCTCAGGCTGTCTATGGGGTTCCACACAGCACCCTAGAGTACAAAGTGAAAGAGCGAACTGGCATGCTCAAAACTCCACCAAAAAAGAAGCTCCACCTTGCTGAAGCAGCAACCTCAGGATCTGGAAAGTCAGGGACAATAACCAATGCCTCAACTACTGCCTACAAACAGTCTTAACTGAAAACCAAAACCTCAACTATTTCCTAGAGATGGTTTTAACCAACACTTATCACCTAATCTACAGCCAACAAAAGGTTTTTAACATGCAGTCAGGACCTCATGCAGACTTAGAAAAGTACACTTGAATCTTCAACAACATTAAATGGTACATTTCATTAATTCACAAAACATGCCTTTTAAAAGTATATTCAGGGGTTTCACTGTGGTTATCTATGATTATATTTTTTAAATATTGTAAAGCATTGTTGATTTTTAAGTTAAGTACAGTTTTAAAACTAAGAAATATTCAGGTTTTGTTCATGCATAAGCTAATCTCAGCTTAATGATTGTTGTATGCAGTTTTCACACTGATTAATCTTTGTAGCAACTGGTCATTTAATTTCATATCTGTTCACACAGTGTGTGTGTGTGTTTTTATATATATATTAGAGATGCACCGATTGCAATTTTCTTGGCCGATTTCCGATTTTTTGCAAGTGTGGCCTGCCAATACCGATTTTTTTTCCCCGATTTTCTTTCTAAGAACTATTATTGACCACATATACAAACAAAATCTACCTTTCTTTAATGCTAAATTTTATTTTCATAATAAAATAAATTATTAAACATTACAATTTCCCCCAAACTGCACTAAGTTACAGGATCTTCTCTCACTGAAACAACTCTCAAAATAAAGTGCTCTGTGACTTGAAAGAGGTAGAAATAACAATTAACTGCTAATGAGTTGCTTTATATAACAGATGTCATTTTCGACTATTTTTATAAATGGACCTTTTTCTCTTTATTACTCGTCTAACAAAACTATTCCAAAGATCTGAAAAACTGAAGTGTCCAATACGCTCAACTTACGTTAGATGTACAAATATCAGTTGTAAAACTGAGCACTGCTTTGGGAACGGCTTGCATACCTGTCAACACTTCCGTTTTTCCTGTCAACACTCCCGTTTTGTTATTTCTCCCAAAAAACTCCCGTAATTTGTATGGCCCAAACCACGTTATATGAATAATCACATCAATATATTATTCCAAGGTGGTCCAGTTGCCAGATTTTGAATGAAACACATCCTACTCACATAATCGACACATCATACACATTACAAATCATTTATGACCACAATCTGGCAACCTACAACCCATTTGCGCTGTTGATATCTGCGCAGGCAGTAGACGCGGGATGTTAAATCAAGCATCACTGGTAGATGGGAGGAGAAGAATCAGCTGGTGCTCTGGCGAAAAAAAATAATATACATGTACATTTAACAACAGCTGGATGGAAGAATTGAATTTCATATCCTGAAGCCATATCGACAATGCCCACGCCTTTTGCAATGTGTGTCGCACTGATTTTAATATCGGACACGGTGGGAAAAATTACGTTAAATCACAACGGCACAATTTGTATGTACTTAGCCTGCCTCTGCCATCCAGCACCCCCCTTCCCCTCTCCCGGATTTGTGTACCCAAATGTTGACAGATAACAGGCTGCGTGTGTTACATGACATGAGATTAAACAACTCTGGCAACGTGACGTAGGAAAGTACCTCCTACTCTGTATCCAGGAAATTTATCAGATTTCTGAAGCCTCTGTCCTCAACTATGGAGAACGGCTGGTCATCCAGGGCCATGAATTCCATAATTTTCCTCGTAATTGCTTTGGTATTTTCGTTGCTCATACCAAGGAATGATAGGAGAGGCTGCTGACTTGTGGCTGGCTCTGAGCTCTGGCTAGCTTTAGCCGCTTTCACTTTTTAGCTTCTTTTTTAAAATGGTCAGCTGGGTGATGGTGTTATAAATGTCTAATTAGGTTTGTTGATCCGAAAGTTAATGTGGTGGTTCCCCCGCGGTTTACTTTGGCCTTACAATTATTACACATTTCGAACTTTATGTATTCTTCACTCCAGTGAAGATCTTCCATGCCAATGACATGTTTACATGCGGCTGTGACGTTGTTGCCTGCACCGCTGGCAACAAAACGGACCGGCTTGGAATCGGTAAGACGTGAGGCTGGGTCGAGCATGCGGAAAATCGGCTAATTCCGGTCCCTGGCCGGTTGATTGGTGCATCTCTAATATATATATATATTACACACACACACACTGTGTGAACAGTCATATATATGGTGTATATGTGAAAACCTTGGGACAGTAAGACTGAAATCCCTCATTTAACTAACCAGTGGGAGATGCTTATTCCTATTCCAACAAAGGAAAAACAATGCTAATATTGTTAATATTTTAGTTTTCTCATTTTAGTTAATATTATATTAATGTATAACTGATAATTGGAATAATGTCATGTATTAATCAAGTACATCAATTAGGACTGTTGACAGATTTGTGTGAAAGATTGGACCATATCATGCTTTAAGTGAATGAGGCTTCCCACATCCTGTGGCGACAGTTTAAATACTACTAACTCTCTACACAATGTTGCTTGCTTTTTTTATATTTTGCCCCTCATTTGTTTAAATCTGCATTGCTAATCACACAGACTAACCGTGCGTTCAGACCAGAGTCGTCGAGAGCGTCAAATCGACCGGAAGTCATTCATTTTCTATGACAGCCAGCGTCTCTCGGTGGCAAGAAGCGGCGCGGCGAGTCTTGGGCGGTGTGGGCGTCAGAGGAAGGTTCAAATGCAGCCAACATTATGGTAATGAGCTTTGACGTGGTTCGGCGGCAACCTATTGGAATATAGAAGTGCTCCGCTCTAGCGAAGTCTAGAGAACACAACTGTGTAAACTTTGGTAGAGAAACTGATTATTGCCGTGGTGGGTTTTCCCGTAATATTTCATCTGTCCCTGTTTGCTTACAGCAGGAGTGCCCAATACGTTGATCGCGATCTACCAGTCGATCGCAGAGGCAATGCTGGTAGATCGCACAAAATTTAAATGTACTTTTGTTAAATTTTTATAAAAATAAATATAATGTCTTTCCTTCTTTTAGTTTCTGTCTGACTTGCACTTGACAAGTAAATATTGACCAGGCGAGGTTTTGTTTATTCAGTTGCCATGACAACTAGGTTTGCGCATACGTGCCTTCCAAGGACTTCTGAGAACAGAGCGCGAAATTGCGATGCTACTGCTCGCCTGGTCAATATTTACTCGTCATCTGAATAAGGTAAATGCCCTGGCTATTGTAATCTATTGTGCTGTACGTGTTTTGGGTTTAGTTTTAAAACTGAATGATATCAACATTGAACATTATTATATATTTTTTTTATTGATTAGAAGATGAATTCCATGTAGGGATACATGCAGTAGTCCCAACAAGCATTTTCTTATTTTAAATGAAACTGTGTTTTTTTTAGTTGGTAGATCTTATTGAGTTGGTCATTTAAAAGTAGATCATCACACAAAAAAGTGTGGGCACCCCTGGCTTACAGGGATATAAATAAAATAAAAAAAACTATGCATGGACAAAGGTGTCTGAAATTGTTAGTGTTCCAGTTGAGTTGATGAAGTGGGTATTATGGTTTATATAATATTATATAATAATATATAAAAATATTTAATGAGGATACACGCTACTTGTGATATGTCGGCAAAAAGATACATGTCTGGATGTTTCGTGGCCCCTTTAAATATAGTTCACAAAACCAAGCATTCTCAATGAACGTTGCCGCGTATTTCAAAAACGTCAGCGCGTCCACGAATTTTCGATAGCGTTGTTGGCAGGGCAGCCAGAGCGAATTTTGACGCTCTCGCCGCCTCTGGTCTGAACGCACGTTAAGTTGGAAATGCAACATAATGCATGTTAGATTTGTGCAGGGTTTTATATATATATATATATATATATATATATATATATATATATATATATATATATATATATAGCTTGTTGCTAGTCTCAGTGAATGTGTTTTACTTTTTAAAGTAATAAAAATAGATTAATATTTATAACTTATGCAGTACTCTGAACTATTGTAATCACCACTCAAAATTCTCTTTGCTGCTGTAAATTCTAGTTTATAATATTGTTATTTACACTATTTTTATTCACACTAAATGTGTCATTGCATTATCTGTCTGCTGTAACCAAAATAAAAGTTCAGGGTCATTTTGCCAGTCCATTTACGCTATGAACAAAGTGGTTCAGAGTAGGGTGCTGCTGATTGTGGATCATAATTTTTCCCTGTCCCCCATTCCATAATGAAGTTATCATGGGACAGAAATGCAAAGCATGATCCAGGTGCTACTCTGAAATGCTTTGTTTTTATGGCCAGGTTTTTGTAGTCTTGCTGCACTTGTGTTTTTTTTTTTTTTCATTTTTTTAATTGTGTTCTGTTCTCTTGTTTATGATTGCTCTAGCTTTTAATTACCTATTATACAACAGTTTAACTTTTATTATACTGGTTAAACTATAAAGTTTCTGAAGTGACAACCACATTTAAAGGCAGGACTGACTCCCGCAACTGAGATAATTAACAAGTGATAACCATAGCAACCCTGCACGTATCATGCTTGTGAAATATGAATGCCACCATCTTAGCCTGTTTTATGTTCACTGCTTTTGAGCAAAGAGATTATCCATCACATTATCATCCGAAAATGTTTTGTTAGCTGCCATCGACTGTAATGTTACCCTGAGACTGCAGGGCTGATTGAGAAATTACAGATGAGATAGACAGACAGGAATATATATATATTTATGAATGAATGAAGACATACCTCTGATAGTGTGATTTACACCAGGAGAAGACGGACACATCTCACACACACCATTAGTCTTATAATTAACTTAAAAGTTGTTTGGTTCCGTGTACACTGCGTGGAATTTTTGTCACTGCCTGAATCTTTTTGGAGTTAATTCGTTTGTAGAATGCAGTTGTCACTCCCATATTTATAGAACTGTGTGTGTGTGTGTGTGTGTGTGTGTGTGTGTGTGTGTGTGTGTGTGTGTGTGTGTGTGTGTGTATAGAACAGAATTAAGCACTAAAAGGTGAACTGGAAACCGAATTTAGCTGCTGTTTTTACGTGGCCATAGTCTGCTCTTGTTTTTTGTTTTAAAATGTAGAAGCTCTTGTAGTTCAAGAATAAGATTTGGTTGCACTTTACAAAAGATTCACACACAATTGTGTTATAGGTTATCATGTTTCATTCTTGCAATGAAGAATATGGCCGTTTACTGACCTTGAATGGCATAGTTGTGATCTCTGATTTATTGTGTGAATTTTGTGATTTGAATCTTTGGAAATATGAACATTTCCAAATCCAATGTTAATGTGTATTTTTGTGTTGTGAATGTTCTGTAAATGGTTTACCTCTTGTTGTTCCTCAAAGTGAAATACTGATTTAATCTTAAATTTAACTCCGATTTAAAAGCATTTATCATAACCCATCCAGAATGTTCTTCACAGCTCTTAAACAACAATCTTCTTTAACAACACAGTGCCTGCTCTTATTCTACAGGCTAGTAGTAGTTTTACACAAGAAAATCTTTTAAAAGAAATTATGGATTTATGTAACCTTATGAATCATATAAAATCTGTGTTGTGGATTTATATGCTATTACTATGATTACCATTGTAACTTAAATTTTTCTGTTTTTCTCGGGGATAGATACGTCACAGGCACAGCCTCACTTTTAACATAAAGGGCAGTTATAATACAAGCAGATACATTAAATGATATAGATGTATTCTTAGTGGTGTATTTTCATAATTTCATTATATGGGATACCTTTAAGCTCACTATGGGAATATTGATCCCCATCCATATCACATTGTATCCTAACATCCTAATGTTAGTGTGTTGTTACAATGCCATGGTAGTCTCCTGTATAATTACATTCTTAAAAACATTTGAGGATTCTCAGGGTAACAACAATCCTATGAAAATTGTAGAACATGTTGGTATTTGATCTGTTCTTTTATATCCAGATAAGGGCCTTTAGGATACTGTTGAATAAACCAAATATGGTTCATCCAAAGCAGAATTATTTATCCTGTATTATGAAGGGAGTGTGTGTTTTGGAGTGGTTATATTGTAGACTAGAAAGGCTAAATGAAATATACATAAAATATTAGGGTTTTTTTTTATTTCCCTTTGAAAAGTTTGGCTTGAGGTGGATCATAAAATTATTAAAATCACCAGTTTAGGCCTTTCAGAGTACATGAAATGTAATATTCATAACAGTTGCCGTATATAAATAATTTTGCAATCAGTTATTTATGCATATATTTGTTGCACTAAGATTGATTTTATACTTTTCCCTCTTAATTCTATCTTATTGTATTTTATTTTGTGTTATTTCATTTGATGTAATCAGAATATGAAATTTAAATGTGTTGGTTTTGTGTTCAAGCACTTTGTTGCTTTTGCACATTGATGTTTGGTGCTTTTTCTGCACTTGCATGCATACGTTAATTGTCCTGTAATGTTCTTCCATGTGGTTTACCCATATCAGGTTAATTTATATTTAATCTTAATTACTTTTTTGATCAACTTGAGAGGGGGGAAAACTAAAAGCGATTTGATCCGTTAAACATTTATTTGAGTCTAACATATTGGTGTGGTCTCTCTTTTTTAACATCTTGGGATGTTGCGGCTAATCAAAATTTGCATTAAGCAAGAGTGTAATTAATTGTAAGTATAAGATAGAGTTCTGAAGGCATATTACTCCAGTGTTCTTTGTAGCTGTGCTAGATTAAGAAATATATAATATTGTCTCCAGGACATTTCACTATGTCTCTGGGAATGATCTATAATATTTACATTTCGAAATAGACAAGTAGCTTGTGTACTTTTACTGGTTTATAATTGGTTTTGTCAAGAGCCGTTCGTTGTCAAAAGACCAAGGTTTTATGAAACTATTAAATTTATATTCTGTAAGCGTTGCTACATTCGCCATCTTTTGCCTTCAAGTTATCAATAAAAACTTTTTGTGTACAGAAGTGTTTGTAATTTTTTTCCTAATACCCTTGTTTTAGAGAGGTGGATTAATGTATCAATGTAAAACATAATGTACCAGTATATGTAAATGTGTTTGCAATGCCATGTTATTTGATTCCTTAACCAAGATGAACCGTAATCTTCTAAATATAGCTATGCTTCTGTTTATTGAAGGATATTTTGAATTTAAATGTTTTCAGTAATTGAGTCATTTGCTGCTCTGGTTCACATTCCCTTCAACTACACTAATTCAATATTTAAATTACTGCTATCCCACATAATCCAGTATATTACTAAATTAGTAATGCTTAATCCCCATCTATCTATATAGTTCCTTAGGGCCAAATGAGGAGGACTGTTCCAGACTGGGGAAGGATGATGGTTCTAAAGCTCCAAAGGTCTGGAGAGTCACTGTGTTGGAGAAATTCATGTCGTCACTTTGTTCCCACCATAGACTGCTGCTCTATCATATTCTAATGGGCATGCAGGAAGACTACAACATCTCTGTATCTATGCAGGATCCTCACAGACAACAATTTAAGGCTGAACCCCTCTGCTTCCATGCAGACAAAAAAATCCAAACTCTTACATTAAGGGACTGTTCTGAAACTGCTGGCATTTGTTGTAGAACAGCTTTTAGAGTTTCAGCACATGTTTACTCCTATATGTGTGTGTCTGAAGAATATTCATGGCCATTCGTGCCAGAATATAGCCATGGCATGTGTTGGCAAAGTTAACTGTTGTAAATCTACTGTTTGTTGTACAAAAATCTCCTTGTATCAGCATCAGAATGATCAAGCCTACATTTCTTATCCAAGAGGTGTCCCAGTAAACACTCAAAACTATTTGAATTCTCATAATGTAGGTAAAGGAAGTCGTAGCCCCTCCCCACCACCACTATCGCCAAAGCCTGTGGACACTGATTGTAAAATGAATGCAAAGACCAGCATCTCCCTCATTCAGGATTGCAAGGTCCTGAATATGGCACCTCCTCCTCTCCTACCTCACAGAACGGAGTTTGAAGGGACCGCTTTGCACTCTAACACTCGTATGGGATCTACTGATGAACATTGCAAAAAGATTTTGACATCTCATACACAAGCAGAGAAAGAGAATGACCACCAGTGTGGATCTTTAATTGGGGACCTAATGGATGGAGTGAATGAAAAGCTTAAGGGTATCCAACCATCAGAGAAGTATCAGAGAAGGAACAGACACTTTTTACCCATGCCAATCAAATGTCCAAGAAAAGTGATGACACACATTTGGCCGAGATAATAACAACTGTACTACATAATAGTTGTAACAAAGATTACAATCTTAATGAGCTTTTACAACAGCATGTAGCTACAGAACACTGATACCCTCAGACACGTTTTCGGAAGAGATTGGAAACTTTAGCGGCCATGAGCAAGTCACCTGACCTTCCATCTTCAAGAAGAAAAAGATTACAAATCAAAAGAGATTTGGCCCGACTTATTCCATCATATTGCAGGAGGAAGATAGGGTTTGAGACAGAGAGGTGTCCAAAAAGATTTAAACCTATTCATCCCACACACTCTGATGTTAAGCAATTTGAATGCAGTAGGCTGGAAAGAGCATCCAAGACAGTGGACACAAAGGTCCTAAAAGATACCTGTGACAACCTGTCAACTCGAGAACAAACAGATGAGACACCACATAATCAAGAGGAGCAAGAAACCCAACCCCAACATATTCGTCTGAAAGAACTACTGTCGCCTCCTGATGAAAAGGCACAATCACAAACAGCTGGATGTCACTGGAAGGCGAAAGCAAAAACCCATAAAGAGAAACGGCTAACTGTTGAAATTGGAAGGTCCAGACGAAATATTGTTCCACCCCAGCGTTTCTCTTCGTATGTCACTGAGCCACGAAAGATGTATTTTGCTGCCTGTTTTTCAGAAAGTATATTCATCAAGCATTCCCCTACAGATGGCACCTCAACAGCACTTGGTACCAGAGAAGAAACCAGTGATGAAAAGCCATTCAGAATTGAAGATGAAAAACAAGACTGTGAAATTTTACAGAAAATGGCTTCACTAAAAGATGACATTTCATCCAAAGAAAAACCACTATGTGAGGATGACAATGATGGAAATAATCACCATAAACGGAGTTCAAGAAAAAGGAAAACATACCAGAATTCCACATCACCATCAAAAAGATCTAAACCTAATAAAACAAATAGTCCAGACACTGACTCGCACAGTCCTACTATACCCTTGTCTAACTCTACAACCACTGAGAGTGTAAAACATGTTAAAGAGAGCCGGTCTGGATTGAAGTACAATAGTCCAATAAAGCTTATGTTTGCTTCAACTGTGAGAGGTGAAAATGGTGTAAAATATACACTTAAAACAGCTGCCTCTGGCTCAAATTCACATGGAGAGATGTTTGATCCATGCATGGAATCCTCATGGGCAGGCAGTGCAGTAGATGAACATGTACACTATTCAGACATTGAACCTGCTCCATGGAAAACTGAGAATAGTGGGCAGAAATGCACCTCACCAAAAGAAGTGGCTTCACTTGATAAAATATTGCCCAGTTGTTCAAACAGTGAATGTGTGAACCGAGAAACCATACCAACTGCACATCAAACAATTCCAGTAAAAAGGCATCCTGGGCGCCCCAAAAAATTTGGACCACAAATTGAGAAGTCTGTAAAACGTCCCATTGGCAGACCTCCAAAATTCAAAACGATAAATTCTGGTGCTTCTAGAGGTAAAAATGTGTCCAGTATGGTGAATCATAGAACATCTGAAATGTCTTGTAAGGATTACGGAAATAAAAATCTAAAGATTACTATAGTGTACGGCAGATCAAGAAGGGTAGTTTCTGATGATCTTAATAATTTCCCAGCCTACCAACATGTTTATGAAGTATGAAATAGTGGCAGGCATAGTAAGATATGTTCTGGAATTAAAGGCAGTAATGATGAAATGACCAATGATCAGTTCAAGGATCTCAACTGTGTTATGCCTGTTGAAGAAAGGAAATACACAGTCCACACCAGCAGCAACATCAAATGTCGAAGACAGAGTGAAACGGCAGTGTCAAGAAAGCCAGGAAGACCTCCCAAGGTCAAGATTTCTGAGATTTCTGTCACTGTCACAGCGGAATCACCAAGGCAAAGAAAGATACACTTGAAAAGGGACACAAAAGTTTCACATCTGCTCCATAGGACACTTCTAGTTGAACCTGAGCTTTCCAAAGAGCAGAAGACGATCAATATTCCTACTGACATGCACACGCATGAAGTGGATGCACTGAAAGAACATTGTCAGAGTGCTAGAAGGCCACTTATACCAGTGAGACATTCCGTTAGAGAGCGGAAACCCTCAATTAATTTGCTCCACTCTGTTGCTACTGCCAGGTCCTGTGCACTGGTCCATAAGTCACGAAAACTGCTGCTGAATAAGGCTAGCTCTGAGGCCAACCATCCTACACTGAGCAGACAGGAACCCCCAAACAATGCACTTTCCACAAAGACCAAGAATGTCCGCTACATGCAAGATATTGTCAGTTTTTCTTCAGTGTCAGTGGACCCAATTTTCTCATCTACTCAAAGTTTTAGGTGGTGGCCTACTTCAGCTTCACCTGAGACCTTAAATGAAGAGTTATCCAGGAGGATCAGGCTGATGTCCAATACTTGGGTATCGGATTTCCTAGAGTCCAACAAGTCAATGGAAATGAAAACTGATCTTATACCAAAAACCTGTGAGAGGCCTACTAGTTCTGAAAGGAAGTCTGCCTCTGCTATCAAAATGCTCTTTGAGAAAAGCTGTAATATGGAGAAGCTCTGTACGTGCTTTGAGGTCTGTGGATCAGAACCTGTTGATGGTTCCACGCACTCGCTATCGTACTAGAGGTGTCCGATCTTTTCAGGCTGTTGCCTCTAGGTTGTGGAATGACCTCCCACCGTCTATGCGCTCTCTTGACTCTGTTGATGCCTTCAAATGCAGACTAAAGACCCATTTATTTGTTCAGGCTTTTAATTAGCTGCTTGTGGGTTGATATGATCATGTACTGTATATGCTTTTATTGTGTGTATTTTATGATATAAATGTTTTAGTTGTGAAGCACTTTGTGGCCTTATACCTGTGAAAGGTGCTATATATATAAACTTTTACTTACTTACTTGGTTTATGCAGACCACAGAAACTCAGTCCCTTCAACTGTAAAGAAGGCAAGTTCAAGAAATCCCAAGGAGGTCTTTTACTACAACTCCAGCAGACCTAATTGCAAAGGGAATGTCTGCCCAAGTTCACAGGCGGAGCGGCTCAGGAAACATGTAAAAAAATTTGCTAAATTTGTCCCAAAGAGTCCATCAATGCACAAGCAAGCTCAAAAAATGCTGTTCAAGGCAAGGTCACAAGCCAAGAGAAAGCTCTTTAACACATCACCATTTAAACTGAGCAATGATGTTGGCCAGCAGGTGTCTAGGTCCAGATGCATATGGGGTTGCTTACAGAACAACTACACTCAGAGTGAGGCTAAAGTTTAAAACCAGGCCCAGGAAAACATTAAGAGCTGATAAGGCACACAAAGTCTTTTGTGGCCAGATGAGAAGAAAGACTTCAGGTGTTCTGACTATAGAATTGTTGAACGAAATGCCTAATTTGGTAGAAAAAACATCCACACCAGTCATGAAAACACAAAATGCATTCAAGCTTTCAGTAAAAAGTCCAAGTATTGGAGTTACCAATATTTCGGAAGAGAACAGAATCAGCACCAAAGCTTGGAGTCCAGAGTCCCTGAAGGAATGCAGGGTTTTTCTCAAAAATCAACTCCCCAAACACACAGTCAATGACAGAGGAATGTAATATTTGCACAGTAAAGCTCTATGATGTCTCTCCATTGCAAGAGGAGACTGAGAGAAATGATTGCATTGTGATTGGGGGTAAACTTGAATCTCCTGTACAGCTGCCCTCATCTCCGAAAAGCCAGAGGAAGAGAGAAAAAAGAGGCAAATGGAAAAGCTGCAGCACAAGAACATCTCCCCCAGCAAAAATGCTCAGACAATCAAGGAGCAGCTTTTGTGACTTTGTGCTTGGTAAGTTGTCTTTCAGTGTTATTTCACTTTTTATTCCTTCTCTGTAGAGCATATTTATTTGATGTTAAAATTTAACTGAGTTTTTGTAGTGTTTTTACTGACTGGGGGAATGTGGATGGTCTGTTTTTAATGTAATGCTTTTAGAGGTTTAAATATTGCAGCTTATTCTGTATTTAGTTTGTATTCTCTTCAAGAGCTCAAATGTTTTCAACTTGTTGTTTACAGGTTCTTTGAAATAACTTGGGACCAGTCTCTATCAAGACATTCTCTTGAACTCTAATATAAGGTGCCTTTTAACAGTGGTCTGGCTGAGTATTACAAGCATTATGACACACAACCTCAGCAAGCATCATGTAGCTGAAAAAAACTTGACACTTGTCACTATTTAGACACTTGTTGCACTATTTAAATCTACTTTGTGGTTTCTTTTGTTTGTAGTGTTTTGTTTTCCTTTTAAAAGCTCCCTCAATATTATTTTTCTACACTGCATGGAGTATCAAAGGTTACGAACACTGTTCTGTTTGGTTTGTCCTGCGATATTGGACTCTCATAGCAGAGCTCAACTCGGGTCATTTTAAGACAAACTTTTATAAAATTCTAAAATATATGTTCATTTCATGTTCAAAAATTATCCACATTGTAAAGAGCTTTTTAAATGGGTTCTTTGCAAGTACTGCAAAGTTTAAAGATAACATGTACATTTTTTAAGTTGTGAATAAGTCCATTGATGAAAGAAACAGCTTAAATCAGTGTAAGCTGGTTTGCTGGTCTCTTGGCTGGCTTTGGGCACTTTTCAGTTGTTTAGACTGGGAGGCCAGCTTAGACCTGCAAATCACCATAGGTCTGTTTTTCAGCTGGGTATAAAAAAGTTCCCTTATGTCCTATAAATGTTGGGTCAGTCAGACCTTTGGGGGAACAAAAACAGTAATCAGTAACCCACTTGTACAGTAATCACAAAGCATCCATTTTTTCTTTTTTTTTTGTGCACCTCTGTATCAGTTAGTGTCATCTTGCCTTCTGTTTATGGAAACCTAGCTTTTCTTAGAACTTCTGTGAATCTGAATGTTTGTCAATTTGTTGAAATTCATTCAAGCATTAATTTTGTTGCACTACCAAGCCCCAACATTTTGTTTTATACTTACTACCATTGTAATGTTAGTCTCTGAAAGCCAGACTTTTTATTATTATTAAAAGCTTTTAAGATGTTCCAGAGACAAATATGTTCCACTTAATTCCACCTACCTCCTGAAATCAACTGGTAAGGCATGGTGGTCTCAGCCTCAGTTATTGATTACCCTAGTGGTGTAACCGTGTGGTTAGCCAGGCCAATCAACTAGGCCTATACCAAGAGCAACTAGTGATACAACCTGTGTATGTTTAGTTTGCTCCAATTTATTTAAATACTGCATTACTAGCCCTAATTTCCAACTGCTGTTGGTGTTACTAGTTTATGACCCTGTCCTTCCTCCCTTGTAGCACAGCTAAGATCTGTGCAAAAAGACTAGTTGGTACTACACTTTGAGACCACCTCAGTTGTACTCATCACACTTTTTACTCTGAGAAATCTGGTTCATTTTGACAAGTAGCTTGGATTAGTCATCAAACTGGTTTACTAGATTTCATTTAGTGTCTGGATCAAAATCAGCTAGAGGCATTTGTTCTTGACCTGCTGAAGTAATGCTGGAGTTGACCATGTTTCTTTATAAAGGGACCTACTATCTAACACACTAGCCAATCTCTGCAGTCTTTTTGTAAAGCCAGTGCCAACAATGAGGTTTCTGCACAAGCATGTGCTAAAGCTGGTTGAACACCAACCATCTTCTGTTTTAGGTCCACAATAACCGTTCATACTACGAACATTTTGGTGTCACCCACTGGTTTCAATGTGGTGACAGAGAATGTGCATACAAGCTAGATAAATTGTGCATTATATCTGTATACCTTTGCCAACAATATGCTGGAGATTGGAATGGGCCTTCTGTATTACTATGTTTGTTTATGCCATTTCAAGGTTTTGGCCACTGTCAACTTGTTACCTGGTGCTATATTTTGTACATAAACTTTATACAAACACATCCCTTGTATTTTCTATTTTTAGGGCCCAAGCCTTGAAAAGGCAAGGCCCTATTGTTTTCGTTAGGATTATTATTAGGGCCCAAGCCTTGAAAAGGCAAGGCCCTATTGTTTTCGTTAGAATTATTATTAGGGCCCAAGCCTTGAAAAGGCAAGGCCCTATTGTTTTCGTTAGAATTATTAGGGCCCAAGCCTTGAAAAGGCAAGGCCCTATTGTTTTCGTTAGGATTATTAGGGCCCAAGCCTTGAAAAGGCAAGGCCCTATTGTTTTCGTTAGAATTATTATTAGGGCCCAAGCACAAAGTGCGTAGGACCCTATTGTTTTCGTTAGGATTATTATTATTATTATTAGGGCCCAAGCACAAAGTGCGTAGGACCCTATTGTTTTCGTTAGGATTATTATTAGGGCCCAAGCCTTGAAAAGGCAAGGCCCTATTGTTTTCGTTAGGATTATTAGGGCCCAAGCACAAAGTGCGTAGGACCCTATTGTTTTCGTTAGGATTATTAGGGCCCAAGCACAAAGTGCGTAGGACAATATTGTTTTCGTTAGGATTATTATTATTATTATTATTATTATTATTATTAGGGCCCAAGCCTTGAAAAGGCAAGGCCCTATTGTTTTCGATTAGGATGACTATGATTATTATTTTTTTACGACTATTGGGGCACTTTTGGGGCTCTTAACGTGCTCGAAAACTCTTGAAACTTTGCACACGGGTCAGAACCCGCGGCCATTAGGGCCGGGCTGAAGCTGGTACCGGGCGTGGCAGGGGTCTCGACGGCCCCCTGGAACGGGGTCCGAAAACTTGGTCCATAAATCAAACACGCTTGCATGTAATAATATGAAACTCGGTACACATATAGATCTCATCGTTTCATATATCCTTCATACTTTTACTTTTTACCTCAGCCCAACAGGAAATCGCTCTATTTAGGGTTGTTTGGAAAAGGCATGCAATGGAATTTGAAATACTCCTCCTAGAGAATTCCACCAATCGCCACGTAAACTCGGTCAGCATGAAGTCAAGACATTGAGGATGAAAAATTGCCGGCGGATTTTTGATATCTCGAACGGTTTGGCCGTGGCGAGGAAACGAAATGATGGCGCGAAAAGAGAAACAGGAAGTGTGTTATAACTTCTGCATACATTAATTGATCTCGATGAAACTTCAGCAGTTTGTTCGCTGTAAGAGCCCGATCGCATGGATGTGACTATTGTGAGTCAAAGTTATAGCGCCACCAACTGGCAGAAGGAAGTGTGTCACTTTCAAAATGCTTTGAAATCACCCTCTTATTTTTACCCGATTTACTTAAAACTTTTGGTGTGTAATGTAAACACACGGCAGATGTAGACATGTGAAAGGATTATTGATATCTTGGATACTGTTGCAGCGGCAATGCTTCAAACTCGAATATTCTTTTTTGATGCTTTTTAGACTCTTAGCATACTTGAAATTGCATGAAACTCGACAGACACATCACATTTATTAGCCAGTAGACATGTGCAAAGTTTCAGAAACGGACGTGGTGCAGGGGCTCAGTAGCGCCACCTTTTGACAAAAGTGAGGGGTTGGTTTTATACTTTAACCCACAGTCACAAAACTCAGTAATTATATTGTTCTCATCGAGCCGGACAACTTTCTAATTTACAGTCATTAGCTCAGACCAACAGAAAGTCAGATATTTTGGTTTGAATGTGGATTTTTGGAGAATTTTCTCTGCCTCTCCCACTGACCCTACGTCTCTCTGTGTCTGGGGGAGGGGCTGATTTTTCTGATGAGTGAAATGCTTTTATTTTTGTTTTTCAAGGTTTTGGGGCCCTTAACGTGCTCAAAAACTCTTGAAACTTTGCACACGGGTCGGAACCCGCGGCCATCAGGGCGGGCCGAAGATGGTACCGGGCATGGCAGGGGGCTCGACAGCGCCCCTGGAATGGGATTCAAACACTTGTCCGTATATCAAACATGCTTGCATGTAATAATATGAAACTCGGTACACTTGTAGATCACATCGGGCCGAACAACTTTCGTGCTCTAAGTTTTACGCCAGCCCAACAGGAAGTCGGCTATTATGGGTTGTTTGGAAACACATGCTCTGGAATTATATATATTTCTCCTAGAGAATGAATCCAATCGCCACCAAACTCGGTCGGCATGAAGTCAAGACATTGAGGATGCTACATTCGGACGGATTTTTGATATCTCGAACGGTTTGGCCGTGGCGAGGAAATTGATTTAGGACTAAAAAGGACACATGAAGTGTGTTATAACTTAGTTAGTTCTATCTACAGTTACAAAACTCGGCGTGTATATTGTTCTCGTCGAGCTGAACAACTTTCTAATTTACAGTCATTAGCTCCGACCAACAGAAAGTCAGATATTGTGGTTTGAATGTGGATTTCTCTGAATTTTTCTCTCTCTGACAGACAGACCTGCAATTCTGTGTGTGTGTGTGTGTGTGTGTGTGTGTGTGTGTGTGTGGGGAGGGGAGGGA